>NC_056733.1:555806060-555966060 GCF_019279795.1 Protopterus annectens
GTGCTATCTCGGAGTTGGTATATTTAAGTAGGTGGGTGTGGGGGGCACGGCTTGCCCCCCTACAAAAACATGTTTTAGTGGGTTTTTTTTTTGGGTAGTACACTTCAACGAGAGTGCACTTTCGTTTAAGTGGACTTTCGCTGAAGTGTAGGGTCTACTGCTTAATTTCGGAGAAGTGTATTTTCGATGTTAAGCAGAAGACCCATATATATATATATATATATATATATATATATATATATATATATATGTATGGGTGTACTTTCCTACAACGAAAATTCACTTTTTCGAAATGAGAAAGTACATCCCCACTTAAGCGAAAGTGCACTTTAAGGAAAGTGCAGTTTTGCTTAAGCTCACTAGACCAAACCTACCGCACCACAATGGAAGACATTGAAAAACAGTCTATCCTGCATTGTGGTGTGATAGTCATGGACCTTAGGATTAGGGCACAGGCCAAGGTAAGGGGATAGCCCTATTAACTATCCCCTTACCCTAACCCGTGCCCTAACCCTAAGGTCCGTGACTATCGCACCACAGTGGAAGACATAGCCCGATTTGGAATGTCTTCCACTGTGGTGCGATAGTCACGGACCTTAGGGTTAGGGCACGGGTTAAGGTAAGGGGATAGCCCTACTAACTATCCCCTTACCCTAACCCGTGCCCTAACCCTAAGGTCCGTGACTGCTAGCCTGTTCGGTCTAGCGGGTTCGCGACACTGCACTTTCACATTAGTGTGGGTGTACTTTTGAAGTTCGAAGTAGTGAACTTTCATTCATCAAAAGTACACCCATATATATATATATATATATATATATATATATATATATATATATATATATATACACACACACACACACACCCATACCCACACGACTAAGGTTTTTACATTACAGACACAAGGTACAGGGTTTGATTCTCACCTTTGAAGGGGAGACTGGCTAGATTTAATATTGTCCACAAGGGCAGCTAACCTAGTACTTATGTATGACCATATGAACATATATGGCTGCAGGTCATTAGAGCAAATGCTATGAGTGAACCTCCTTGGAATATTTGCCAGCAGCATTTTATATGAAACTGCATTTCAGCAAGGTAATGGGATTTGCCTTCACCCCTCTGTTGTATGATCTCAGAGCTGGATATATAATTTGCAGAGAATGTGGGTGGTGTTGGAGGGCTTGCCCTCCTGCAAAAAAAAAAAAAAAATTGTTTTAGTTTTATTTGTGATCATTTTAGAATTTGTTCTAAAATGATTACTGTTTTTATGTATGCCCATAAGAGCGTTCAATGTTTGATGAGATAATTGTGTGTGTGCGTGCGCGCCTGTAGACATACATATCTATCTATCTATATATATATATATATATATATATATATATATATATATATATATATAAACGTATATACAAGCACAGTCACATAAACATGGATACCACAGGAAACAACATTCTTAGTCTAAAAATCAACACAGTACAGAAACCTGTTTATAAAATGTCCCTTATCAGCATTTTCCAGTAAAAAGAATGCATAGTTGTGTTCGGAACTGACAATCCATTTAAATGTCTGAGTATATTAATTTTTTCAGTCATAAACTCTGTGGGATGACTGCTTCAGTAGCTCAATTCCTGGCTTGATTTCCAATGCTCTATGTCTTTCCCACTGAGCTCCTGCTGATACCTGCCACATGGACATCAACACATTGGAGGTAATATGTCAGATATTGCCATCTACAGTTATTGCCCAGAATGGACAAGGAAGCCAAAAGAGGTATTAGAGCAAAAGTTGACTTGGATGACAAACTCCCAGTGATAAAGGTACCAACTACAAGGCCCCAAGATAACAGTCAAGTCCAAAAGCAAGTCCTGTTGTGTAAATGACTTACCATAACTGTAAATGCTTGAGTAGATTAATGTTGCAGTACTGAGTCTTGGGACTTACTGTCATGCAGAACCTTGTGACCAGCCCGATTACAGAGTCTTTCACCATCCCCAGCCAGTGGATGTCCTTTGTTGGTTGACATTGATGGTATAAAGATGCATCTGTTGGCACCATCTTCAGTTGTTTTTTACCATGTAGTCCAATGCACAAGACCACATTTGCATGCATCATCAATCCACAGAGTGGCGTGATTATTCCATATTATTAGGATAAGTATCCACTGGGAATCTTCCTTATCATTATAGCTTTTTGATGTTGGTTGTTAATATTTAAAAAAGTTAACTGCCTTTTGTGAATGAAACAAATTCCTCACAAATGACTTCCACTCCTATTGTCTTGGTCTACTTAGGTGCTCAACATGGTGTGCCAAACTGCCCCTTTTGTGCAAGGTTCATAGGTAGGTACTAGGCTATCGGCCCAAGGGCCTACGTAAGCCTAGCCAACAAGTTTCCCTGGCTTACGCCACCCAAGAAAGTTATTTTCCTGTGCCATTCTCGAGCAGACACACATAAGTGATCCCCGAGGTGTATTTCCTATTTCCCACCCACTCATCAAGATTTCATGACATAGATGGGTAGCCTGTTCCAGAGTATGGGAAGTCTCTGGGACAGGAATCTATTCCTCCAGCATGTCCTGTTTATGGTGGTGACAAGGTTTAGGTCCCTAGAGTGTGTAGCTCGGTGGGATTGGGATTTCTTTAGGTGTAGCATGTCCAGCAGCTCTGGGTTTGACATAGCTTTATGTGTTAGGCAGAGATCACCTCAGAGTAGGCGATATGCTATCGAGTACAGCTGGAGTTTTTTGAGGCGGTCAGTGTAGGGCATTTGTTTGAGGCCAGTAATCCTCTTTGTGAGGTACTTCTGTGGCCTTTCTAGCTGTTGCAGATGTCTTGTGAGGTACATTCCAAAAGGGGCGTTGTACTCTATAATGGGTCTAATGAGTGTCGAGTAGTGGGGAACAATGACCTCTTTTTTCCTGGATGAGAACCCTTTTATGATGAGGTGTGCCATGAAGAAGGACTTCCTGACTACTGTGGTGATGTGACTACCAAAGGAGAGACTACTGTCCACCTGGGTCCCAAGGTCTCTTATTACGCATTCGGTGTTAAGTAGATTGCTGCCTATGTGGGTACAGAGTTTTTACCAAAGGGGATGACACTGCACTTTTTGGCATTGAGCTTGAGGCCATGGCTCTGACACTAGGCATCTGTCTCAGCGAGGCCCTTCTGTAGGATGTCCACATCATTTGGGGTCTTGACTATGGCTCCTAGTTTGCAGTCATCTGCGAACTTCATTAACCAGATGCCTTCTGTGTTAGCCTGTACTTCAGTGAAGTAGATACCAAACAGGAGAGGTCCCAGGACGAAACCCTGTGGTACTCCACTTGTCACTGCTTTGAGGTCAGATTTGGAGTCTGCAACTTTTACAGTGTGGTTTCTGTCAGTAAGCCAGTTGGCAACCCATCTTGTGATGTAGGGATTTATACCTAGTTTAGCTATAATTCCAGAATGGGGGATGGTGTTGAAAGCCTTGGCGAGGTCAAGATAGGCTGTGTGAACCACCTTACCCTCATCTACGGCTTTGGTGACTGCCTCAAAGAAGTCGATCAGGTTCAGGAGGCATGATCTGCCTTTCACAAACTCGAACTGGGTGGGATCCAGAGTTTGGAGTTTACCAATGTCTTTCTTTATGAGTTCCATGATGATACGTTCCATGGCCTTTCAGACCAGGCTCATCAGACTAATAGTCAACAGTTTGTTGACCGGGCTAGTCTAGCTGGATATATGTCCATTTTCAGTAGAGGCCCGGGGAGAAAAGCTCCACAAAGATCAGACAACATTAAAAATACAATTACAGTTACAAAACATTAAAGTTCAGTTACAGATACAAAGAATTACAAAATTACACAAACTAAAGCCATTACATCAAACAGTAACTTAAACAATCTGCCTACATGTTCTTAAACCAAAGTGTCTTTAAATATTAACAATAACATAATTAGCCTTTTCTCTGATACAAAATCGTTGTCCCATGTAAATAAAATAGTTTAAGGCAAACTGCTCTTGAGTGCCCTCAACTTCTGATCCTCCCCAAATGCTCTACCTGTGGCTACTTTCCAGCCTCAGCTCCCCAGGCCCTGCCATGTGGCTACTTATAAGCCTCATTTCACAGGCCTGGCCCCAAGTTTCTACCTGCAGGCTTCAGTTTCCAGACCTTGCCATGTGGCTAACTGCAGGCCTCAGTTCCCAGGCCCTGCCATGTGGCTAATTGCATGCCTCAGTTCCTAGGCCCTGCCATGTGGCTAACTGCAGGCCTCAGCTCATAAGTCCTGCCATGCGGCTAACCACTAGCTTCCTCTGCACAGCACAGTACAGTGTCAGCAAACCATCTACATACAGTGGGAGAAGAACACGCAGCCAACTGCATCAAAAGCAAGTATTCTACTTGTGCTGCCAACAACAGCCTCAGATCACAAGCCCTGCCATGTGGCTAGCTGCAGGCCTCAGCTCACAAGCCCTACCTTTAATATTTTTAATTTAACCATGCTTTAATTTAGTCAAGCCAAACCCTTGGTTAAAAACTACTTAAACCCTTTTGGTCTTCTAATTTCACTTGATACTTTCCAGGTACACTCTTAGTTACTAACCTGCTTCTAGCACCAATATATAGGCCTGCAAAATGAACCTCACTTATAACACAGCAATTTAATTCAACCCTAGCCCCACTTAACCAGCTGTTTGCATGCCTTTAAACATGATACCTTAAGCATCCTACACTATTAAGTAATTAAAATACCTATTAAATGCCACTAAATCCTGTGATCAAATCAAAAACAAACAAAAAGGCCCCTACCATGTTCCTAGATCCCATAAGTGGTTGAAAAGTACAGTTTTGTACCTGCCATAAATGTAGATGTTCGATAGATATGCAACTGCAGTCCTGACATATGGGTTGTCCTGCCTCAGGCAGCCCTTGGGTTGGCCAGATTCCAAAGTCTGGGTCCGGTGTCGGCTGGTGTCGCCTCCTCCCCGACGTCAGAGCGGCTGGAGTATAAAGGCATCAGCCGACGCCATCTTCTTCAGTGTTTCTTGCCCCAGATGCCAGGTGCCCTCCAAGGAAGGCTAAATTTTGTGAATGGATAAACAGATAAAACCAGACATGCACAACAGTAATAAACAGATACACCATAATACATATCCCCAGCTGATAGGTAAGGGGAGAAAGGACCCAAATGGGGAAAAACAGAGGGGTAGGAGGGAAAACCCGACTGCAGTTGCATCTCTGTCGGACATCTACATTTATGGTAGGTACAAAACTGTACTATGTCCTTCAAGAATGCAACTGCAGTCCTGACATATGGGTTGAATACCATAGCCAAAGCTGGGGGTGGTAGGACTAAGCAAGAGATGGTGTAGCTAGAAGGCCCTGCAGGACTGCCGAAGCAAAGCCTGCTCGGGATCTGGAGTATAATGGCAGGTTGTCGTGTTTGGTAAATGTATGCACGGAGCTCCATGTAGCAGCCTCTAGAATATCTTTTGTAGCCACTCCTCTTAGGAAAGCTGTGGATGTGGCCATAGCTCTGGTGGAGTGTGGTCTAATATTAGCTGGCACACTTTTTCCATGAAAAGAATAGCAGAATCTGATGCAGTGTCCAATCCATTTTGAGATAGTTTGTTTGGTGACTGCTTTTCCTTGCACTCCAGCAGCATAGGCTACAAACAGTTGGTCTGACTTCCTGGTGGATTTTGTTCTGTCCAAGTACTAGCGTAGTTGTCTGTGAATGTCTAAAGTATGCAGCAGCTTTTCCCCTTTATTTTGAGGGTTAGGAAAGAAAGTAGGCAGGTGAATTGCTTGGTTTAGAGACACTCTGGATATCACCTTTGGCATGAATGAAGGATTGGTCCCTAAGGGAAACTCTGTCCTGATGAAAGATGAGAAAAGGAGGAACTGCCATGAGGGCCTGTATCTCCGAGACTCTTCTTGCTGAGGTGATTGCCAACAGGAAAACCGTTTTCCAAGAGAGAAATTGCATTTCTGAAGATGCTGCTGGTTCAAAAGGAGGAAGAGTTAATTTTTTCAAGACGTAAATGAGGTCCCATGCAGGAATTGGTAGCTTCCTTGGAGGTTTGATATTCTTTATGCCTCTTACAAGCTGTCTTAGCAAGGGATGAGAAAACACAGGTGGATCACAGTTGTAATGTGCTGAGATAGCTGAAGCGTGGATTTTGATGGAAGAGTATGAGAGGCCACTGTGAAACATTTCTGCCAAGTATTCTAATATCTGAGGTATGTTCATCAGTGATGCATCCTGGCCCTTGTTGACATTCCAGATGGTGAATCTCTTCCATTTGGCCGAATATGTTTTCCTGGTGGAAGGTCTGCGTGCCTTCAGCAAAATTTGCTGAACTTTTTCGGAGAGGGAGTCATGGGTCTGAGTCATGGAACTCTCCAAGCTGTCAGCTTTAAGGTTTGCAGGTTCTGATGAACAGTCTTGTAACTGTGTTGAGTCAGGAGCAGAGGCCATTGAGGCAAGGGCCACGGTTTGGTGTGAGTTACACTCAGTAGTAGTGGATACCAGTGTTGCCTTGTCCAGTCTGGAGCTATCAAGATCCTTCTTGGTTGTTCTGCCTTGATCTTCAGTAACACCTTGGTGAGCAAAGGTAGCGGAGGGAATGCATAAATTGTTACAGCATTCCAGCTGAAGGAAAGAGCATCCGTTCTCCAAGCTAGAGGATGGTGTATCCTTGTGCAGAACCTTTCCAGGTGATGATTGAGATGAGATGCAAAGAGGTCTATGACTGGTCTTCCCCATGCAGATGCTATTTGTGAGAAAATGCGTGGGTGTAGCATCCATTCGTGTGGATCCAAGAAATTTCTGCTCAACCTGTCTGCCAGAACATTGTCCTTGCCCGGAACAAACTGGGATTGCAAGTAGATGTTCAGTTTCAGAGACTTTTCCCAAAGAATCATTGTTAGTCTGCAGAGGGGGTAGGAATGAGTGCCCCCTTGTTTGTTTATGTACCACATGACAGTGGTGTTGTCTGTCCTTATTAGCAGATGACCTTGCTGAAGAGATTTTCCAAAGGCTTCTATTGCATGTATCACTGCCAACATCTCTTTTTGATTTATGTGCAGATGCATCTCCATGGGAGTCCATTGCCCTTGAATGCATCTGCCATCCATGTGCGCCCCCCATCCATGGTCTGAGGCGTCTGTTGTAATAGTTTGACTTGTTGGAGGTTTGTTGAAAAGCATGCCTTCGTTTAAGTGACTTGCTTGAGCCCACCACAAAAATTCCCTTTGCAGGCATGGTATGAGTGGTATTATGTCTTCTAGGTTGTGGCTGTGTTGCGACCACAAGCTGTTTAGGTACCATTGCAGCTTTCTCATGTGTAGTCTTGCCAGAGGGATTAGAAGAATGCAAGATGCCATGAACCCCAAGGCCTGCAGGGTCTTCCTTGCGGACAGGTGGGTTAATTTTGCTAGACCTTTGAAGTAAGCTGTTAAATGCTCTTGTTTCTCCTCTGTGAGGAAAGCCATTTGTAGCTGTGTGTCCAGTTTTGCTCCTAGAAAAATAATCTCTTGGGATGGCAGTAGTCTTGATTTTTGAATGTTGACTGTGTATCCCAAAGCCTGCAGCAATTGAATGACGTAATCCAAGTGTTTTATCAAGGTCTGTTTGCTGTCTGCTTGTATTAAGCAGTTGTCCAGGTAAGGGTATATTTGAATCCCCTGCAATGTGCCACTACTGATGCCAGGCATTTCATGAATACTCTGGGCACAGTAGATATGCCAAACGGCAATGCTGAGAATTGATAGTGCTCTGTTCCTGCAAGAAATCTGAGGTATCTTCTGCAACTGTGTCTGATAGGGACATGCAGGTATGCCTCCTTGAGGTCCAGAGTAACCAGCCAAGACCCCTTGCCCAGCATGGGAAGAAGTTGCTGTAACGTCAGCATCTTGAATTTTGGCACCATGAGAAAAGTATTTAGAATGGACAAGTCCAATATAGGCCTCCATTGTTTTTCTTTTCTTGGAACAAGGAACAGTCTTGAATAAAATCCCTGGCCTTGTTCCTGAGGAGGGACATTCTCTATTGTTTTATTTGTAACAGCTTTGAGACTTCTATGAGTGCCTCTGCCCTTTGATTTTGTGGCAGGTTTGGCATGCCTTGTCCTGTTGGTAAGGTATGGAAGTGGAACCTGTAACCTCTGTCTATTATGTCCAGAATCCAATTGTCCTTTGTTATAATGTGCCAGTTTTTTGAGAATAGAGATACTTTCCCGCCTAGAGGTACTTCTCTTTGAGCCTTGGTAGGCGGAGTGAAAGGTAAGTCATTGTGATTGTCCCTGTGGTGCAGGTGGAACTACCTGTGCCACTTCTCTGATTTTGTGGCTGCCATTGGCGTCCCCTGTAGGAGCCTCGGTGTTGCCCTCTACCTCGTGCACGCCTGTTCTTTCCCCTTTGAAACTTGTCAGAGTCTGGAAAGGACCAATTCTTTGAAGGCCAATTCCTGCTGAACCTTGGTGGCTGAACCTGAAGGAAATCCTTTACTGTCTGTACTGATTTTGCATTCTCCTCAATAGATTTTAACACATCCTGAGCATTAGTACCAAAAAGTTTCTGTTTATCCAGAGGTGCGTCCAGGAGCTTTACTTTAACATGATCTGGCAGTGGCTGTTCTTTCAACCAAGCATGTCTACGGATAACAGCCCCTGTCATAGTTGCCCTACATGAAGCCTCCAATGCATCATAACCACACTGCAGAAAATGATTACTAACCTGCTGGGTATTATGAACCAAATCCTGCAATGCCTTTCTATCTATAGGCTCAGGAGAGGCTATCTTTTTCTTCAAATCATCCAGTAAATAATCCTGGTACTGAAACATATGAAAAAGACAGTTAAGTGACCTCATGGCAAGGGTGGAAGAGGTATAAACTTTTTTACCCCATCTCTCCAGGGACCTTGCTTCCATGTCAGCTGGCAGTGGATTCTTGGCTGAGGAGGAAGACACTCCTTTGGGGCCCTGTGAAATAGTTTCTAGATCCACAGAGTGGGCCTTAAAGAGATGCTTGTGAGTGTCAGGGACCCTGTAATATCTGTCTGGCTTGACAGGAGCAGGAGGGAGAGAATCAGGGGAAGCACTGGAGTCGGAGAAAACATCATCCAGGACATCCAAAACTGGAGGTATAGCTAAAGGTCTGTGCTGGGGTAACTTAAGGAAGGTACATAGCCTTTTCCTAGAATCAGAAAATTCCTGACCCTGCCACTTAAAATGTTCCCTCATGGAGTGGAGGACTTCACCAAAAGAAAAATCCTCTGGAGGAGAGGCAGAGGGAATAGATTCCTCAGCATCAGAGTCCTCATAGGCCTGGAAGGATTCTTCTTGGGTATCTGAATGCTCTGAATCCCCAGAGGCTTCATCTGAAGAGAGGTTGTCTGCCTGCTCAGTTCTAGGCCTTTTTTCTGCAGGCGGTTGAGAACCTCTGTCTGGGTGAGGCTGAGACCCCCTGATAAGAGAAATTAAATCTGCAGCCAGAGACATGATTTGTCTGTCAGAAGAAGGGGCCTGAGAAGTAGGTTTAGGATGGGCCTTGGCCTGGCTGGCGGCCTTAGCACGTGCAAAGGCCTTGACTGACATGGATACAGGAGGCCTAGCTGCCCCACGTGCAGGGGTAACTTTGTCCACGGGAATGGTGTTGGGTAGATCCAGAACTTCGGTTTCCGGAGGAAAATCAACAACCGGCACCGGTGTAGTCTCCAAGACCGAGGGATGAGTTAACGCGGTGTCGTCGGCCTGGAGCGGTTGAATTACCGCTTCCGAAGGGACCGAAGCACTAGCAGAGGGCTTAGGTGTTATATCGGTGGTAGATGCAGGCCAAGGATGTCGGTCCCGGTCCTTTCGTTTTTTGGTAGTTTGTGCTGTCGGTTGTTCCGACGGCATGTTGTAAGTGTAGGATTCACCAAAAAAGTCTTCGGCAAACTCTGCCCGGCGCCTGAGAGTGCGCTTATTAAAGCAAGCACAGGCAGCACAGGCCGAGACGTCGTGGTCTGGGCCCAGGCAAGGGAGGCAGTAAGAATGAAAGTCCTTATCAGGTATTTGTTTACCACAAGACAAACAATTATTAACTTTCTCAATTTGTTCTGACATCGGCTGAGGCAAGAAAAAATGTTCCCCAACGGGGTACTTAGCTTTTAGATGACTTCGGTAACTGAAAACACAGGAGCTGACCGACCGGCACTTGCGAACTGCTTCTGCTTCGGGCACCGCGCGGCAAGAAAGACTGAAGAAGATGGCGTCGGCTGATGCCTTTATACTCCAGCCACTCTGACATCAGGGAGGAGGCGACACCGGCCGACGCCGGACCCAGACTTTGGAATCTGGCTGACCGAAGGGCTGCCTGAGGCAGGACAACCCATATGTCAGGACTGCAGTTGCATTCTTGAAGGACATCACACACCAGTAATCCACAAATAAGCTGATCAAACAAGCTGCCACAGTAGAGAAGTGTAAGGCTGAATCCCCTCCAATACCACTTAAATTTGGGTAGGGTTATGTCTTCACATGCAATGGCATCCACCAGTTAAAGAAGAACTCATAGATGCACCACTAGACAGCAGTACCTCTTTGGACCCCTAGCAGATACGGTGTATGAAATACTTTACAAAAAGTGGAAACAGATTACTGCTGTTAAAAACTTTTGTCTTTCCCCTATTCCTAGATTCAACAGGAACTATCCTACTAAGTCCTGGCCCTTTCCACCTAAGCAGGAAAAATCTAAACTATCTAGGGTGAAAAAGGCACAGATATCAAAGAAAGTGGCAAACCAACCAGTGTTCTACACCTAAAAAAGGTCCAAGGATGCAGCCGCTCACAGGGAACAGCTGTGATTATGTTCAGCCCCCCAACTCTAACCAAATCCTACCTTCCATCCTACGAAGACTCACCTCCTTCTCTAAATATTGGGAACAAATCACCCAAAACAAATTGGTACTCCAGATTATCAAAAATGACTACTCCCTTCAGTTTTGGGAAATCCCATCCCACCTTCTAGGTATTCACACCCGTTCAATGCAACAAAGATGACTGAGTCCACCTCTGTTACAGTATCTGTTACATCCAGGCTCTATATAACCTGTCTTTCCAGGCAAGGCAAGCATAAGGTTCTACTCATGTCTCTTCCTAGTCCACAGGAAATAAGGAACCTGGAGATCCATTCTGGACCTTTAGTAATTCAAAAAATTCCTAGTAATACCAAAATTCAAAATGCTGACTGTTCAAAAATGTTTGCTCCTTATTTTCTCAGGCACCTGGAAGGTGACGCTAGATTTAAAGGGTGCCTACCTTCATATTCCTCTTTCGCAAGAACACAAGACATATCTACAGGCAGGTACCAATTTTGTGCCTTACTATTTGGCTTCTGTACTACAACCAGAGTATTCGCCAAATGTCTGGCACCAGCCACTGAAATTTGCAGAAAAAGCGGGGTCCATATTAACCCATATTTGGACAATTGCCTGATTCAGGCTATATCACTAACATTACTACTGATAGCCTACAGTTTGCTTTCATAATACAGGACTCAACCTCAATATCTAGATGTGACATATCTAGAGGTCCCATGGGGAACAGGATCTTTGACCAGGGGGGTGTAACAAAAAGGTGCCTTTGATAAAGGCTTTACACAGTCTGGAAGAGGCTAAAGAGGCAGAATTCTCGCCCACCTGAAAATGAGAAATGGCAGCCAACTGAACTTTGACAGTAGAAGAACTAGCTCCGTGTTGAAAAACATCAGCTAGAAAATAAAGAATGGTGGAAACAGGAGCTGTGAAAGGGTCTAAACTCCTTTAAGAGACCTAAAAGGAAAAATGTTTCCACTTGCTCCGATAAACCTTCCTGGTCGAAGACTTATGAGCAGCCACCAAAATAGATCTAACTGAGGAAGATAGTCCAGGACTCCTAGCAATCACTGGAACTGGAGCAGCCAAGCTGTGAGCTTCAGGCTGTCCAGATTCAGATGAGGCACCCCCGAAGGGTGTGAAATTAAATCCTGAATGGGATCTAGGATCCAAGGCGGAGCCAGAAGGTGAGACCAAAGGAAGGAAACCATACTTGGCAAGGCCAGAATGGGGCAATGAGGATCACTTTGCTTCCCAGTTGACGAGCTTTCTGTAGAAACCTCCGAATAAAAGGTACTGGCAGGTAAGCAGACAGAAGACCAGGAGGCCAAGCATGAACTACAGCATCTCTAAGGGACTCCCCCGGGCAGGGGGTTTAGAGCAAAAAACTTGCTGCACTTCAGGTTGGAAGGAGATGCGAAGAGATCGCAGCAAGGTTGATCCCATTCGCTGAAGATCTGTTCTGCTACTAACAGATTCAGAGACCACTCCAAAGGCATCAGAATGGTCCAACTTAGCCTGTCTGCTAGGATGTTGGACCATCCTGGAATGTGAGTTGCGATGAGAAAGTGACCGGTGGAGATCACCCATTCCCACACTCTCATGGCCTCGTGAAAAAGGGGGTAAGATCTGGTCCTTCCCAGTTTGTTGATATACCAGACCACTGACATGTTGTCTGACTGAATAGCAACAGTCCCCAGAGGAAGAAAGGCATGAAAGGCCTGCAATGCTAGAAGGACCACCCTCATCTCTAGGACATTTCTATGCAAGCTGGTCTCTATGGGGGACCACAGGCCTTGGCCTTTCCTGTCCAAACAATGCCACCCCCACCCGAGTTGGGAGGCATCCATGGTCACTGTGATTTGGGCTGGGGATGGAACAAAAGGTCGTCCCTCCCAAATGTCCAGGGAGCTCATCCACCATATGCGGGATGACCGACAGTATCGACTGAGTTGAATTGGATATGTCAACGGCAGTTCCAACAGGGACCACTGTACAGCTAGAGTCCACTGTAGAATTCTCATGTGTAACTGAGCACACGGGAGAAGCGCTATGGTCATTGCCATCGAGCCTAAGGCCCTCAACACCGATTCTGCCGTTGGAAGATCAGAATGGTAGATCAGACAGACATGCATCCTCAGGTTTTTAACTCTCTCCCAGGTCAGGAATATTTTGCACTGAAGAGTATCTATCCTAGCACCAATGTAGTCTATCACCTGTAGAGGATCGAGGAGAGATTTGGATGTTTTGACTGTCATCCCCAAATGGAGGGCAAGTGTCAGTGTCAGGAAATAATCCCTGGTTTGGGAGAGTAGATGCCTGGTGGGAGCAGTGAGGAGCTAATCGTCCAGGTACAGATAAACTTGAATCCCCTGAAGCCTCAGGTGAGCCGCTACCACCGCCATCACTTTGGTAAACACCCTGGGGGCTGTGGCAAGACTAAAGGGTAGGGCTCAAAATTGGCAATGATTGACTCCTAGCCGGAAGTGGAAGAACATCCTGGAGCTTCTGTGGATTTTTATGTGACAGTAAGCATCCTGGAGGTACTGATGGACTGTAATGTGACCATCCAGAGCTTCTCTTTGGCAACTGACAGGTTGAGGGTAGAGAGGCCCAGAATGGGCTTTAAATCCCCTGTTTTCTTTGGCACCAAAACGAACCTGGAGTAGAAGTCTGATCTCGACTGATCTGGGGGAACGGTTTTGATGGCTCATTTTCCTAGCAGCTTGGAAATTTCTTGTGCTGCTGCCTCCCTTTATGTGGGTGGTATGTCCGGGAGGTGTCTGGGAGACTTGGGGGGAACCCATGAAGGGGACAGATTACCCTCTGGATATGATTTGAAGCTCCCATTCCGTTAGGTGCTAGGACAATTTTCCCCCGACCACCTCCAGAGTAGAGCAATTGGGCAACCCCTCACGGTTGCTGCCCGGGTCTGTCTGAGAAAGGTTCTCAAGACCCAAAGTTACTCGGACCCCCTCTGCCTCTAGGCCGGCATCCATTCTGTCCCCCTCTGCCTCTGGGGGAAGAAGAGCCCTGAGTGTCCTGGGAATACTGTGACTTCCGGAACATCTTCTTTTGCACTCTCTGGTTCCGGGAAAAGCACCTTTGAGGGTTAGAGAAGCAGATCCTCACAGCAGACAGTGTCTTCCCATCCTTCTCACTCTGGACTAATGTCTCCTTGATGGTCTTACCAAAGAGTGTAGAGCCGTCATAAGGGGCATTGGAAAAAGATGCCTTGAAGGGTTTGGAAAACTGACATAACCTGAGCCAGGCGTTGCGCCTTATGGACACACTGACCCAGCTGCCCTAGCTGCTCCTTCCGTAACATGGGAGAGGAGTCACATGGATGTGTTAGATACTGCTTGTAAAGTGGCCATCCTCATGGAGAATGAAGCCTTGTCCTCCTGCGACATGGACTTGGGGGAAGACTCCTCCAGCTCCTTTACCAGGTCGCATTGGAGTCTGGTGACATGGGCCACGTAGTTCAGCGCCCTAATCGAAAAGGTAGCTGAAGCATACACCCGCTTCCCTAGGCAGTCCATCATCCGTGACTCTTGGTCAGGAGGGTGGATCGAGGAACTCTTCTGAGCAAGTTCCTTCTTAATGGCTGCAGCTACCACCATGGTGTCTACAGGGGAGCCCTTACTCCAAGCTGGCCTGTCTATGGGGGGACTTAGGATCTTGTCAGGCCTTTTTGGGATAGGTTTCATGGTGTCCGGTTCCTTCTATGTCCGCGAGGTGACCAGGTCCACCAAAGGATCCATGGGAGGGGACACCCAGGAAGTAGATGGGCCCATGCCGAAAGCCTCTAGGAACACAGATTCAGAAGAAGGTTTGTGGGCTGACCAACCTCCCCATTGGTGCAGGATCTCCATGATGTCTCCAAAGGAGACATCCTTGGGAGGTGACCTAGAGGAACCCTCTCCATCATCTAAGTCCGTGTCCTCGGTGAGGGACTCGGGGGAGTCCAACTGCCTCCTCTTGCATGTATACTTGCAAGGTACCTCTCTGGTGGGGCTCTCCGGGGGGAGCTCGCAAGCCACTTGTTCCTCAGGGGGAACCGTCTGGGGCTCTTTGAGCACAGGCTGTCCCTCTGGTAAAATGATGGGGACCGTAGTCAGAGCCGAGGGGGTCTGGGAGGAGTCTGAGGGGGCGGTCAGGGGTCTCGATCCGGTGGACAGAACCCTTTCTACCACACTGAATACCGAAGGAGAGCGAACTTCCTAAGAAACCAATAAGGAGGTCGGTGTCCCAGGGTCTGATGAGAGAATCGGAGCCGGGCCCAAGGTGGACAGAGCTCCAAGGGAGGGAACCTGGCCCGACAACGTCGGAACAGATGAAAAAGGTTCCACTCCCTCAGATCCGACACCCAAGCTCCGGCTCCGAGAGCGGCTCGCATCTGAGCTGGTTGGATCCGAAACGCACAAGGCAGCTGTTGGCATCGAGGAAGCAGATACCATTGGTGTCGACCTCCTGACCAAAGCCAACCTCGGATCAGAGTACTCCGAACCTGAAGGTCAGATCAGAGAAGGAGATATGGGTTGAAAAAAAGGAAGCAAGCTCCCCCTCCTGAGGGAGAGGGGGCTGGTAATACCCCCATCTGGATCTGTGTATGGATAAATTGCCTCATCATTTTATCCAGATCCATGTCAGACAAGGAGCGGGTGGACCACGATGAGGCCACGGACTCTGACCTGGCGAGTGGGGGCACCAAGGCCTGAAAAGCTGGACATGTCTCCACCGGCTCTGGGGAGAACCTCACAGATCGGAGCCGAGGGGAGTCATGGATCCGTGGTGTCTGAGTTGGAGAAGCGAGGTCCAGAGACCTCTTTCTCTTTTCCCTCATCTTTGACTCTCTCTCCCTCTCTCTACCTCTTTTCTGCTCCACTACTACAGGCTTTGATACAGGAGGTTGAGTCTCAGCCTGGGAGGGAGGAGAAGCCAGAGGAAGAGGGGAGGGAGAGGTGGCCACAGCAGCCGCTGTGACAGAAGCCGGAGACAAGGTAACAGAGTCTGAAGGAGGAAGAAGGCCTTTGAGGGACAACTTGGCCTTCATATCTTTAAGGGTGCAGGGGTTGAAGCCTGCACACATGTTACAGTCCACACTCAGATGGCCCACACCCAAGCACAAAACACACATAGTGTGGCCATCCGCTGGGGATAACTTATGGCCACACTCTGTGCAGTGCTTGAAAACAAGCTTTTCAGCTATACTACTTATTAGAAAGATAACCTTAATAAAAAAAAACAGGCAGTTTCTTACTAATACACACACACACACACACACACACACACACACACACACACACACACACACACACACACACACACACACACACACACCACACTCGTATACAGAAAAACACTGGAGGGGGGAGCTACAACCTACATCACAGTACAAACTACTCTAACCTAAAACACTAAAACTCGACACACCAAGCAAGGGGAGGAGAAAGGGGACCTATACTAATACTGACAGAAAATTGAAGAAAATTACTCACGAAGGTTTTACCCACTGACTAGTTGGAGCTCAAGAGACAGGATGCTGAAGCAATTTGTGGCAAATGAGATCTGGGGATGGAAGGCAGTGGAGGTGTATTATTTATTTTATTTTATTTTATTTTACATTTTATTTTACATGTTTTGACCGGGCTAGTCCAACTGGATATATGTCCATTTTCAGTGGAGGCCCAGGGAGAAAAGCTCCAACAAACACAAAAAAACACAATATCTTTTATAATATGAGACATTTACAAATACAGCTAAATTTACTGATACTCATCTCATTCATTACATTTGGTTGCATTTCTGTAAACAGGATCATGGTACATTTCAGCTACAGTTAGCCATTCAAAAAAATTTCCTAATAAAAATTTTATATAAAAGAATACTTTTTTTTTTTTTTTTTATTCTTCAGTAGGAAGTATTTAGAGAGACTGAACACAGTGTAGTTTAAGAGAAAAATCTTTAACAAAATATATAGTAGCTTATGAGTAGTCTGGGATAAGCAGAGCTAAGTTTAATCAGATGGATAAATGCCTAGTCAGGTTTAGTACAGGGGCACAATCAGTGTGTTGTAAGGTAGAGTTTCAGTCTATTTTTGAAGAGTGATAGAGAGGGAAGCGAGGAAAGGTTACTGGGGAGAAGATTCCAAGTTTTTCCAACAGCATTAGAGAAGACAGATTCACCAGCCTTGTTGTTAGGTTTAGAGGTATGGAGAAGATTTTTGTGTGAGGAACGTAGCGATTTCAGATTTGTATATGGAGTGATAAGGGTAGATAGAATAGGAGTAATGAATGGTTTATAGAGAGTTTTATGGGAAATGGTTAGTTGATGGAATTTAATCACATTTTGTAGTTCAAGCCATCCTAGCTGCTTTATATTTATGCAGTGGTGGGTTCTGTAAGGGTTTCCTGTTGCAAATCTAGCGATGTTATTGTAGGAGGTTTCCAGTTTGTTGAGGTTATTTTTAGAAAGGTTAGTAAAAATAGGTGAGGGATAGAGGAGAGTAGAGATTAGATGAGTGTGAGCTATGGTTGTTCTAGCTGTGGAGGAAAGGTAAGGTTTAATCCTATAGAGGGAGCAAAGTTTTTTGTTGACAGTTTTTATTGTATTGTTGATATGGGTGTCAAAGTTCAGACTGTCATCAATTGTGATACCCAATAGTTTGGTGGTTGGCTCAGGTGATATAATGGTACCATTAGTGGATGCAACTGAGAAATCAAGTGGAGAGGACTTGTGAGTCGGATTAAAGAGGAGGAGTTTATTTTTTGGGGGGGTTCAAAAGAAGGCAACGCTGTGTAAACCATTGTTCAACTGTGTTAAATGCCTTCTGGGTAAGAGAGAGGAGTTCATATGTGGATTTGGCTGAGCATATGAGTGTGGAGTCATCAGCATATTGTATGCATGTGGCTTGGGGGATGGCTAGATGAAGGTCGTTAATAAATATTGAGAAGAGGAGAGGTCCTGGTATGGACCCTTGAGGGACACCTAGGGTAACTGGTTGGAGGGTAGAAAGAGTCTTATGCCAAATTACTGCCTGTTGTCTTTTGTCTAGGTAGGACTGGAATCATTTTATGGAAGGTGCATCTAAAGATAGGGATTTGAGTATGTTGATGAGAATCTGATGATTGACTATGTCAAATGCTTTGGACAGGTCAACGAATAGTGCTGAAGAAAGGTTATTAAGGTTACGGTTTTTGTTTATGCAATCTTTAAAGGAAAGGAGGGCAGTGGTGGTGCTATGTGAGGGTCTGAAACCATGTTGACAGCTGGAAAGTAAGTTATTTTGAGTTAAGTGGTCAAGTAATTGCCTATGGATACATTTCTCCATGATTTTTGCCAAGGGAGAGAAAAGGGCAATAGGGCGGTAGTTGGAGAGCTCATTGGAGTGTCCGCCTTTATGGAGGGGGATAATATGAGAGACTTTCCATAAGCTAGGTATGTGACCTTCAGTAATAGTCCTATTGATCAGAATGGAAATAGGATAAGCTATAGCTTTGGCTGATAGCCATAGGAAATCAGCAGGTAGTTGAGCTGCTGAGGGAGAGCATGGTTTTAGTTTTTGTATGAGGGTTGGAATATATGTAGTTGGTACAGGTTGCAAGTGAAAGAAGGGGGTGAGGTAAAGTTATAAGAAGGTAGAGTGAAGCTATTAGGTGATAACTGACTAGCTAGTGTTTGGATAATATTAGTAAAGAAGGTATTAAATGTATTGGCTGTACTCATGGGATTAGTATGGTCAGTATTTTGAGGGTTAGGTGTGGTGGAATGACTTGGGTGTAGTAACTGATTAATGCTAGTCCAGAATTTTTGAGGGTTGTTTTGATTAGTTTGTTGGAATTGTTAGTAGTAATTTCTTTTATCAGAGAGTATAGCTTTCTTAGTTTCATTTCTTAACTGTCTAAAGGTTTGTTGGTCAACAGGGCTTTTAGTCATTCTCCATTTGTCCCAGTGTTTATTTCTAAGGTGCATTTTCATTTTGGTTACTTTTGAAAGCCATGGGGCAGACTTGGTTTTAATTCTAATTAATCTAGTTGGAGCATGTTGGTTAAGAATGGTGAGGAAGTTAGAGTTAAAGTAATTGATGGCTTCTTCTAAAGGGAGGTGTTTTAATGGAGACCAATTGCAAGCTCTTAGTTCTTGTTCAAATAGCTCAGGGTTAAAGTTCTTTTTGGATCTGATATTTTTGACAGATGTTAGATTGGGAGTATGGGTTTTGTGCCTGATAATATAGGTAAGTAAATGGTCACTTATATCATCAGGGAGGGTTCCTGAATCATAATTATGAGGGTGATGGTTTATGAGAATCCAGTCTAATATTCTTCCTTTCTGGTTAGCTTTATTGATCCTGGTGGGGGATGTAATCATTTGAAAAAAAACGTATAGGTTAATGTGGGTTGTAGGGAGGCTGCTACAATAGCAGTTCCAATCAATGTTTATATCTCCTATGATTATGGTTTCTTGAGGAAAGTGTTGGGATAGACAGAAAAGAGTATTTTCCATGGTGGGAATGTTATTACCAGGAGGAAGATACATGCAGATGATATAGATGGATTTGGCATTGCTAATATGAAGTTTGGAGATGAGGATTTCAGCACTGGAATCGAGAGGTATTTTACAGTTGTGAGTGGTTAATTGTAAGCCTGATTTAAATAGAATAGCTATCCCCCTCCTCCTTTCTTGGCTATTCGGTCAAGTCTGAGTATGTTATATCCAGGTGGAAGGATTTCATTGTCTTTGGTAGCAGGTTTTAACCATGTTTCTGTTAAGCAGAGGATATCAAAGGAATATACTTCTACTTGAGCTTGGAGTTGAGGTATTTTGTTGTTTATGCTACGTATATTGAGATGGGCTACTTGTAGGGAGTTAGATGTTTTAGTAAGAGAATTGTTAGAGTAGGGATTTTGGCGATGGAGAGTACTAGGAGTTCTTGTTGGGCCTGGGTTAGGGTGGATATCTCCATCTTTTATTGAGAGTATTAATCCTACATAGCTTGGGTTAGGAAATTTGTTGTATAAAAGTGGATGGGTAAGGGGAGGAGTTTGGAGCTCGGAACTGATACTAGTAAAAGTTCCTGGCTCATATCTGATATGGATCCATAACCCACAGGGTGAAGACCAAATGAAGTAAACTAATTCAGATAAAAAATTGCTCTGATTTCCTTACACTCTTAGTTTTATCTAAGTAGTACATGAGCTGTCTATGTAGATCCAAACTATGAAGGATCCCTCTGACTATCATTCTGTGGAGAAGGGGAAAATAAGTAGTCTGATTTAAATAAAAGTCATTAATTAACTTGGGCATAAAAGAAAGGCTGGTACAAAAAGAAACACTTTGTCTATGAAAAAATAAAAAAGATATAACTACCATGAGTGCCTGATGTTCAGAAACCCTCTTGGCAGAAGTAATGGATACTGACCATCATCATTTTCTAAGTTCAATGCTGCAAAGACAATGATACTGCAGGCTCAAAAGGAAACCGAGACAGTTTTTCAAGAACAAAATTACGGTCCCAAGATGGAGGAACAGGTTTCTTGACACTCTAATATGAAGGATCCTTTTAAAAATTGTTTGACTGCAAATCTTGAAGTAAGGGGAGAATTCAAATGTGGACAAGCAGAAATGGCCAACAAATGAACTTTAACAAATCAGTATGCCAGGCCAGAATTGAGCAGCTCACACAAATAAGAAAGAACCTTAGGAATACCTACAGAAAGAGGGACCAGGTCAGATTTGCAAAACTAAACAGAAAAATCTCTTCAGTTTAGCTACTTAGGATTTTCCAGTAGTGGTCTTCTTGGCCTCCTGCAAAACCCGAAGCATGTCCTCAGAAAACTAGTCTCCAAAAGGAATCAAAACACTGTGAATGAGAGATCCTTTGTCTTTTGCTAGAAGAGCCATCCTGTGAAGTAACTTGTGTTGATTGCCCCTAGCTAAATCAAATAGAAGGTGGAACTAGCGTTGTCTGGGCCAAAAATGGAGTCACCAACAAGCCTGTCCCACATGATCTTGTGCAGGACTTTTGGTAACAAAGGAAGAGGGGAATAGGCATACAGAAACATCCCCTTCCAGGAAAAAGACATGGTGTCCACTTCCCAAACCAAAGGACTTGGGACTCTGAAACAGAAATTTGGAAAATGTCTTTTCAGATGGGCAGCAAAAAGTTCTACTTGAGGAGTACCACACTGGTGTACAATCTCCAGGAAAACCTTCCTGTGAGGCATCCATTTGTGAGGAACAGCCCTGGACCTGCTACTACTATATGACACTTGACTGTGCTCTAAGGGAATGTACACCGCCTGAACAGTCATCTGGGGGACAATTGTAAAATCTCAAGCCCGAGGAGGTAGCCTGCAAAGAAAGTAGGATTTTGTGCCCCACTGCCTGTTTATGTACTACATAACAATGGCGTTTGTCTTGTCAAAATTCTCAGAAAACCTGGAATCCAAACAGAGTGCAATACATGAAGAGCCAAAATCAGAACTCTCATCTCTTTTAGGTTGATATGTTCTGCTTGTTGCCGGGAAGGCCAAACTCCTTGGGCCCTTATATTGTTGGAAGATGCTCCCCAAATCTGACCAGAAGCATTTGTGTACTTGTTCTAAGGGGGAAAAGGAATCTAGAAAGGCAGTGTGGGATTCAGAGAAATCTGATGAATTCACCAGATTCCTTGGTTCCTTTGCCAATCAGAGGAGATTAGAAAAGACTGGGAAGAGAGATTGGATAATTTCATTACACAGATGCTGCTGATCGGAGTTGGGGAGTCTCTTCCAAAAAAAACAGGGTCCAGGGAACTTGGTCTTCCCAGCAATAATAGTTCTTATGCAATATTTTATATGCCCTGATAATTATCCTTTTTTAACAGTAACTTTTCTTCTAGAATCAACTAAAAACTCTACCACAGCAGGTCCTTCACTCAAGATTCCCCTGTCCCTTTCTCCTTGCCTATACTCTGATACCAATCCCTGATAGAGAAAGCAGTATCTAGCCTGCAATTCAAATGTCTATCTGGCCTCTTCCCATTCTATTACCTTTTCCTCTTTAGTTATTTGCTCCTAATACCTTGGTTTATTTGCCAGTTTTTCTCCAGTAAATGCCAGCCATCACTTTCCTGTTCTACGTACCCTAATTGTAGTCATCCTTATCAGCAGAACCTCCTTCCTATTCTCATATAGGCTTAGTTCTTAGAATACTTTCTGCTACTTCATGAATATAATAGTCTGTATGGCTGTTGTTATTCTCCTTAAGGATCTGTATTCCAAAATCCTACTCTCTCTCTCTCTCGCTCCTTATTTCTTGAATTTCCCCCTGCTTTATCATCATCCCTTTCCACTTTGAATTATAACTTTCTGCTTGTGTTATGTATACAAGCCTTAATTGCACAGCTGTAAAACATCCCTTCAAATCAGGTAATCCTACACCTACTTGTTCTTTTGGAAGGCTCAGCCTAGCCCATGTGACAGTTGCCCTTTTCCCCTCCCAGATAAGAATAGACTTTTTGAGATTTACAGTGACTCTCACACTGTGAAGCAGCAGCATAGCTTACTCTAGATCCTGAAGCAGGAGGTACTGAGAGGGGGCTTGAATCAGAAGGTCATCCAAATAAGGAAAAATCCGAACTCCCACAGTGACAGCAGAAGGCTAGCAGTGGAGCTAGACATTTGGTAAAGATACTTGGAGCTGAAGAAAGACCAAAAGGCAAATTGGATAACTGATAATGGAAGGAAGAAACAGAGAAACAAAAATTTCCTGAAGACAGGGTGAATAGGAATGTGAAGATATGCATACTTCAAATCCAGAGACACCAGGAATGTCTGAGGAAATAACAGGGAAAACAGAGACTAGAGAGACATCTTAAATACGGGAACATTGAGAAATGTGTTGAGAAAGAAAAGATCCATGGAACTCTAACAACCCTCTTTCCTGTGAACCTGGAACATCCTGGATTAAAATCCTTCACCCTGCTGAGAAGGCAGAACTGGCTGAATGGTATACTGGACTAAAAGGTTCCGAAGAATTGAGTGAAAGAGAGGAAGTTGTCAACAGGGAGGTTGGGAATGCCCAAAAGTACAGTTTTGTACCTACCATAAATGTAGATGTTCGAGTGCTAATACAGCCGCAGGCATAACAGATGGGTTCTCCTGCCATCAGGCGGGTCCTCGGTCGGCCGAATTCCAAAGTCTAGGTCCGGCGTCGGTTGTCGTCACTTTCTTTCCTGACGTCAGTGCGACAGGGGTATATAAGACACAGCTGACGCCATTTTCTTCAGTCTTTCTTGCCCCAGATGTCAGGTGCCCCCAGAAGGAAGGCAAAAAAAAAAAATATATATATATATATATATATATATATATATATATATATATATATATATATAATATATAATCATGCATTGCAATATAATCAAAAACCCGTAGTTGCAAGCAAATACACCATAGGAGGATAACCCAATCAAGTTGTGAGATGAGGAGTTAGCCACTAGGTCTGTACCCAGAGGGAAAGGAGGGAGGGAAACCTGGACTGCAGCTGTATTAGCACTCGAACATCTACATTTATGGTAGGTACAAAACTGTACTATGTTCATCGTGCATACAGCTGCAGTCATAACAGATGGGTAGAATCCCAAAGCTACGTACAGGGTGGTAAGCACTAGGTGGAACTGGGAGGAGCCAGAATGCCCTGCAACACAGCAGTGGCAAAGCCTGCTCTAGTTTTGGAGTATAAAGGTATGTGGTAGTGTTTAGTGAAGGTATGCACAGAACTCCAAGTGGCTACCTCCAAAATATATTTGGTAGGGACTCCTCTGAGGAAGGCTGCAGAGGTAGCTGTGGCCCTTGTGGAGTGCGATCTGATGCCTGCAGGTACAGATTTACCATGAAAGGAGTAACAAAACCGTATGCAGTGGCCTATCCATTTTGAAATTGTCTGTTTGGAAATTGGCTTCCCTTGAGCTCCTACAGCATAGGACACAAAGAGTTGTTCTGATTTCCTGAAAGGCTTTGTTCTGTCCAAATAGTAACGTAGCTGTCTATGGATGTCCAAGGAATGTAGCAGCCTTTCCCCTTTGTTTTGAGGATTGGGGTAAAAGGTAGGTAAGTGTATGGCCTGATTTAAAGCTACCCTGGATACTACCTTAGGCATAAATGACGGGTTGGTTCGTAGGGAAACCCTGTCCTGATGGAGGATGAGAAAGGGCTGCACAGCCATGAGGGCTTGTAGTTCCGAAACCCTACGAGCTGAGGTAATGGCCAGAAGGAAAGCTATTTTCCAGGACAAATATTGCAAATCTGTTGAGGCAGCTGGTTGAAAGGGAGGCAATGTTAATTTTTCTAGAATGTAATTAAGATCCCAGGCTGGTATTGGTTGTTTCCTTGGAGGTCTTATATTCTTAGCCCCTCTGAGGAACTGTCTTAAGAGTGGGTGGGAGAATAATGGTGGATCAGTGTTTTATTCTGCAGAAATGGCTGAGGCATGGATTTTGATGGAGGAAAATGAAAGTCCACTGTTCAACAGCTCAGCTAGATAATGTAATATCTGAGGTAAATTCAGTTTTCTAGGATCCTGGCCTTTTTTCTCATTCCAAGCGCAAAACCATTTCCATTTTGCGGAGTAAGCCTTTCTAGTAGATGGCCTTCTGGCCTCCAAAATGACATCCTACACCTCCTTGGAGAGTAGGGTCTGTTGTGGTGTTAAGGAATTTTCCATGCAGCCAGATTGAGTGTTTTCAGCTGACTGTGAAGAGTTTTGTAGCTGTGCTGAGTCAGTAGAAGAGGCATTAGAGGTAGGGTCCAGGGAGGAGAATGTGTTAGGCTCCTCAGGAGTGGGTACCAGTGTCGTCTTGGCCAGTCTGGAGCGATCAGTATAATCTTCGGTCTGTCTGCTCTTGCTTTCAAGAGCACCTTGGGCAGAAGAAGCAAAGGTGGGAAGGCATAAACTGTCTGTGCTGCCCAACTAAAAGAAAGGGCGTCCACTCTCCAGGCCTTTGGATGGAATGTCCTTGAGCAGAATTTTGTCAATTGATGATTCCTGTGGGAGGCAAAGAGATCTATGTCTGGCCTTCCCCACGCTTGGATTATCTTTGTAAACACTTGAGGATGCAACTTCCATTCATGCGGCTCTGTCATATTTCTGCTTAGATTGTCTGCCAGCGTGTTTTCCAAACCTGGCAGGTACTGTGCTTGAAGTTCGATTTGCCATTCCAGAACCAAGTTCCAAAGTGACATGGCCAGCCTGCACAGGGGGCATGAATGTATTCCTCCTTGTTTGTTTATGTACCACATTACTGTGGTGTTGTCTGTTCTTATCAATAATTGCCCTGGATGCAGGAGGTCCTTGAAAGCTGTAATTGCATTTATCACTGCTAGCATTTCCTTTTGATTGATGTGAAGGTGCTTTTCCTTTTGGGACCATTTGCCCTGAATGCACCTGTCTGTCATGTGTGCCCCCCAGGCGTAGTCTGAAGCGTCTGTTGTGATGACTTGATTTGCTTGAGGCTTGCAGAATGGTAGACCTGTGTTTGTTTGGCATGCTTGGGCCCACCATAGAAATTCCTTTTGCAAACATGGGATTAGTGGTATTATTGTTTCCAAACTGTGGCTGTATTGAGACCATAGGTTCTTTAGGTACCATTGAAGTTTCCTCATATGCAACTTTGCACATGGGATTAGAAGAATGCAAGATGCCATGAAGCCCTGAGCCTGCAGGATTTTCCTTGCAGTTAGCCTGGTACAATTTGATAGTATTTTGAAGTACTGAGTTAGTTGCCCCTGTTTTTCTGGTGTAAGATAGGCCATATGGGTGTTTGTGTCCAAGTTGGCACCCAGGAAAATTATTTTCTGAGATGGTGTTAGCCAGGATTTCTCTTTGTTGACTGTGTATCCCAGAGAATTCAATAACCGAGTTACATAAGCCAGATGTTCCAGAAGTATGTGTTTGCTGTCCGCTTGGATCAGGCAATCGTCCAAATAAGGGTAAATTTGTATCCCTTGAAGTCTGCAGTAGGCAATTACTGATGCCAGGCATTTTGTGAATACTCTGGGCGCAGTAGATAAGCCAAAGGGCAATGCAGAGAATTGATAGTGGATTGAACCTGCAAGAAATCTGAGGTATCTTCTGCAGTTTTGTCTGATTGGGACATGCAGGTATGCCTCCTTGAGGTCCAATGTTACCAGCCAAGACTCCTTGCCCAGCATGGGAAGAAGCTGCTGTAAGGTGAGCATCTTGAATTTTGTGCAGTAGAAATGTGTTTAGAATGGATAAGTCCAAAATGGGTCTCCAATTGGTTCCCTTCCTTGGTACCAGGAATAGTCTGGAATAAAAACCTTGACCTTGTTCGTGAGTAGGTACCTCTTGAATAGCTTTCATGTTCATGAGCTTTGAAATTTGTATTTGAGCCTCTGCCCTTTGATTGTGTGGCAGGTTCGGCATGCCTCTCATTTTTGGAAGAGTGTGAAAATGAAATCTGTAGCCTCTGTTTATAATGTCCAGGATCCATCTGTCTGTTGTGATAATATGCCAATTTTTTTGAAAATAATGCCAGCTTTCCTCCCAATGGTGCTGCCAGCTGAGACTTGCTTGGCATGCAAAGGGGAAAGTCATTGGGTTTGTTTCCTGTATTGTTGTGCACTGTCTTCGCCACCTCTTGGTGCTGGAGTTTGCCATTGTCTGCCTCTATATGATTCTTGAGATTGTCCTCTGCCCCTTGTGCGCCTGTATCTACCTCTTTGGGGCTTGTCCGTGGCTGGAAAGGACCAGTTTTTGAAGGCCAATTTCTGCTAAAATGTGGTGGTTGTACCTGTAGAAAAGCTTTGACAGTTTGCAGAGATTTAGCTTTTTCTTCCATTTTCCGTAGTATCTCCTCAGCATTAGTACCAAATAATACATCCTTTTGTAAAGGAGCATCTAGTAGTTTAGCTTTAACATGATCAGGCAAGGTTTGTTCCCTAAGCCAGGCATGTCTATGAATGACTGATCCTGTAACAGCAGCTCTATTTGAGGCCTCTAGAGCATCATAGCCACATTGTAAGGTGCGTTTACCCACTTGTTCTGCACTATGCATCATATCCTGCAACTCCTTCAAATCTGGTTGTTCAGGTTGTGACATTTTATTCCTTAATTGTGATAACAGAAACTGCTGATATTTAAGCATATGGAACTGACAATTTAAGGCCCTCATGGCTAGGGTGGCCGAGGTATATACCTTTTTTCCCCACCTTTCTAAGGATCTAGACTCTCTTTCGGAAGGTAATGGATTCTTAGCAGTAGAGGCCTTCATTCCCTTGGGGCCTTGAGAAATGGTTTCAGGGTCAGCATTATGGCTTTTGTAAAGAAATTGGTGTGAGTTAGGAACTCTGTAGTACCTATCAGGCTTGACTGGGGCAGGAGGCAGGGAATCCGGATTAAGGCAAGCCTCCGAGTAAACATCATCAAGTATGTCCAAGACAGGAGGTATCGCCAGAGGTCTGTGCTGAGGTAGCAAAAGAAATTCCCTAAGTCTTTTCTTGGAATCTGAAAAATCTTGGCCTTCCCAATGGAAGTGTTCCCTCAAGGTATGCAAGGTTTCCCCGAAAGAAAAATCCTCTGGGGGAGATACAGAAGGAATGGACAGCTCTGCATCTGAATCTTCAAAAGGGGAGTACGAGTGTTCCTCTTCATCAGAATGTTCTGAAATAATGGAGCCCTGGTCAGAAGAGGGAGAATCTTCCTCCACTCTGGGTCTCTTGTCCGGAGGGGGTTGGGAACCCCTGATAAGAGTAATTAAATCCTCAGCCATTTTGAGCATCTGTTTTAAGCATGGGACCTGGAGATGGGCCCTGTGCAACAGGCCTCTTGGGATGCATGGCTGATTTGGACTTGGTAAAGGCCTTTATGGAAAAGGAAGATGAGGGTCTGAAGACACCATGGGTGGAAGTGGACCTGTCCACATTAAGAGGCTCAACACTCACAGTGGCTTCGGTAGCTGGAGTCAGGGTATGGGCCGAGGTACCTGCGGTCTCGGTTACAGAAGACACCGCCAGAGAAGTGTCATCAGTAGTCAGGGGCTGCGTAGGCGCCTCGCTGAGAACCGGACCACGTGTAGCCGGTTTTGGCGTGGTGTCGGTGGAGACCGCGGACCTCACGTGTCGGTCTTTGTCCTTGCGTTTTTTGGACAAAACGGTAGTCGGAGTCACCAACGACATTTTATAATCAAAAGCTTTACTAAAAAAGTGCTGGGCGAACTCCGCCCGATGCTTAACAGTGCGTTTATTGAAAGTAGCACAAAAGCGACAGCCCGAGATGTCGTGGTCTGGGCCTAAACAAGGTATACAGAGGGAATGGAAATCCTTATGCGGTATTTGCTTCCCACAAGAAATACAATTGTTAACTTTGTCTGACATTGGTCTGAGGCAAGAAAAGTTTCCCCAACGGGGTACTTAGCTTTAAAGAAGACTTCGGTTTCCAAATTTTCGTAATTTCAGGAGCTGTGCCGACCGGCACGTGCAAACTGCTTCTGCTTCGGGCACCGCGCGGCAAAAAAGACTGAAGAAAATGGCGTCGGCTGTGTCTTATATACCCCTGTCACACTGACGTCAGGAAAGAAAGTGACGACAACCGACGCTGGACCTAGACTTTGGAATTCAGAGGACCCGCCTGACAGCAGGAGAACCCATCTGTTATGACTGCAGCTGTATGCACGATGAACATCAAAGGAGGAAGGGATTTCCAAACCATGAAATAGCCATTATGAATTATGAAAAAAACCTACATGTCTGTGGTTATGCATTGCCAGACTGGGGGAAAAAAAAAAGAGTCAATCTGACAGAAAGAGTAGTCTGGCAGAGGAGAAGAGGAGGTTGAATGTCAAATGGAGACAAATTATTCAGGGAAAAAATGCTTTTAATCCTTAGATCCTTGAAAGGGCTCATTAGGAAACAACTTCTTGGAAGACCTCTTATTCCCAGGAGGTTGTCTTTGCTGCTTCCACAGAAAAGAAAACTTGGAGGGGTAATTTCTCTGAAACTTAAAAACAGTTGAAAGGAAAATCTGTTTAAGATCCTCTCTAAAGGAGAATCCAGCAACTTAGCATTAATGTCTTCAGGAAGTGACTGCAGCCACTTTTAAGTATACTCTGATGCAGCCACCATAAAGGAAGCATCAGCAGCATCATAACTACACTTCATAGAGTGATGAGCAACTTGGGAAGCAGAGTTCAAAAGGAAAATGACAGAGAACTCAGCTTCTGAAAGCTGCCAGACACTGACCCTTTTGCTTCCCTAGATAACAGCCAAATCAATGAGTTTTGCTCAGGAACCCCTCAGAAAGGGGAATGGAGAACAGACACCTCCTTCAACTGGACGGATTTCATTTCTCTATGACTTTCCACAAACATTCCTTATCCCCAGTGTACATAACGGGACACACAGAGAAAAAGAACTGCACATGTTATGTAAAAGACATCCCAAATGTTGATCACATCCAGGAAGGCATCCTTATTTAACATCCATTTGTGAGAATATATTCAAGCCCTGCTCACACCTTACCTGCAAAAACCTTTTCTTTTAATGAGATGTTAAATTTCCTTAGGGTCAGATCTGACTCATGGGCATACCTTTCAACCTCTTAGAGGACAAGAAATTTGGATGAAGCCATAAAAAATGGGCAGACAAAAGGCCTGAAAATAGGGACAATTTTTAGATATTGCTCTTACATACTTAGAAAGTTGACAGAATAAGAAGTTATGTACCTACCATAATGTTCCATGTTAGTTGTCTTCTCTCGCCTTCTTTCTTGCTTGATGGGTTCGGAGCCGATCCTCGGCTCCGACTCGGCACTTGCTAAGCTCGAGAGTCACTTTTACCAGCTCGAGGCAGCCCCATATCCCATGATGCAAGGCCGTACCCAGATCTCGTTTGATGACAAAGGGCAGTAGCACCAAGCATAAAACACTTCCCAAAGGAAGAAAGAAAGCCTACAGGATGGAAGAAAGACCAGGACTGAATGGTCTTCAGCATAATAACTCCTTACAGAAAAAGGTCTGTCCAGGCCTGGGGGAAGGAGGGAGGGTCGCAAGAAAGAAGGCGAGAGAAGACAACTAACATGGAACGTTATGGTAGGTACATAACTTCTTAATGTTAAGTTGTCAATCTCGCCTTCATTCTTGCTTGATGGGACCGCGTCCTTAGCACCTCTATCCTGGGTGGCTCAATGGAACAGACTCTTGAGGACTGTAGAGCCAAAACTGGCTCTATCCCTGGAGGCCAAGTCCAATTTGTAATGGGAAACAAAAGTATGAGGAGTGGCCCAAGTGGCCGCTGCACAAATAGTGTCTAAAGGAAGTCTAGCTTGAAAGGCTGTAGAAGTAGCTAAGCTCCTAGTTGAATGTGCTTTAGGTTTTGAGCACAGCTGTTTTCCCTGAGCAGATAAATTTCAGAGATGACCAAGAAAGCCATCTAGACAAGGTCACTTTAGAGACAGGAAGGCCTTTCTTGTTATCCGCATAGGAAACAAAGAGTTGATCAGATTTCCTAAATTGTTTAGTTCTGTCCAAATAATATCTGAGTTGGCGGTGGACATCAAGATAATGTAGTTTTTGTTCGGATCTGTTCGAATAGTTTGGGAAAAATACAGGGAGATCAATGGATTGATTCAAATTGGTCTTTGAGGCGACCTTAGGCAAAAAGGTCGGATTAGTTCTCAATGATACTCTGTCTTTGTGAAAGACCAAATAGGGGGGTCGAACCGATAGAGCATGAAGTTCAGACACCCTCCTGGACGATGTAATAGCTACTAGGAATAAAGTTTTCCAAGAAAGAAATTTTAGGGGGGAAGAATCAAGGATGTCAGCACTAAATTTAGATCCCATTGAGGAGGAGGATTCCTGATTGGAGGCTTTAGCAGGAAAATTCCTTTCAAGAAGGCTCTACAAAGCCTATGGGACATAATATTGTGATCTGCAATCCCGACATGAAAGTTCGAGATAGCAGCCAATTGAACTCTGACTGTGGAAGAAGAGGAGCCTGCATGAAAAATCTCTGCTAAGAAGTCCAGAACTGCCTGAACTGGGGCAGTGAAAGGATCGATATTCTTGGCTTTAGCCCAATAAGAGAAACGTTTCCATTTGCTTGCATAAATCCTCCTGGTAGAGGATTTTAAAGAAGCTACTATGATGTCTCTAACAGGGTTAGAGATCAAAGGAAGCCTGGCTAAGGAAGGAAGTGGAGCAACCATGCTGTGAGGTTGAGAGAAGGGATAGACCGGTGCAGCTGACCGGATTGGTGAATCAGAAGATCTGGCACTGGGTCCAGATGCCACGGCTGCACCAAAAGGTGACGATGGAGGAACGGGAACCAAACTTGTCGAGGCCAGTAAGGAGCAATGAGAATCATTTTGGCTCTCAACACGGTTGCTTTCTGGATAACTTGAGGGATCAGAGGAAATGGAGGAAAGGCATAAAGAAGTCCCTGGGGCCAATCCTGGGTCAGAGCGTCTCTGGGGGGATGGCCTGGTAGAGGAAGAGAGAGAAGAAGTCCGGCATTTGCTGTTTTGGGGAGTAGCAAAAGATCGCAACATGGGCACCCCATTCCAGAAAAATCTCTTCCACTATAGATTGCTTGAGAGACCACTCGTGAGGCATGAGAATAGCTCTGCTCAATCTGTCCGCTACAATGTTGGTTTTCCCAGGGATATGCGTTGCTACCAGAAACCGATGAGAGGAAATTGCCCATTGCCATAGTCTGAGCGCTTCTCGACACAAGGGTAGGACTTGGTTCCGCCCTGTTTGTTGATATACCAAACTACAGACATGTTGTCTGTGTGGACTGCAATTGTCCCTACGGGAAGAAAGTCGTTGAGGGCTTGCAACGTTAAAAGCACTGCTCTCATCTCCAGGACATTTATGTGCAGGTGGTACTCGAACGGCTGCCATGTCCCATGAACCATCCTGCCCTGATAATGACCCCCCCACCCGATCAGGGAGGCATCCATGGTGACAGTGGCTACCGGGATGGGGGTACAAAGTGTCTGCCTTGGTGAACCTGGGGAGATGTGATCCACCAAGCAAGATGATTTTTGCAAGTCTGTGTCACCAGAATCTGGTAACGCATTGGAAGTTGTTGGTAAGACCACTGAGTGAACAACATCCACTGAAGAAGGCGCATATAGAAACGAGCCAGGGGAAGAAGAGTAATGGCCGCAGCCATGAGGCCTAATACCTTTAGAACCATTCTGGCCTGTATTTTCTTGTTGGCTAGAATGATCCTGACATGACTTTGAATGTCTGAAACTCTTTGATCTGTAAGGGTAGCTGACATCCGAACAGTGTTTAAGTTTACGCCTATGAAAGTAATAGACTGGCAGGGCGATAAGGATGACTTTTCGAAGTTGATCGAGATGCCCAATTGAGCACAAAGATTTATTGTGTAATCCCTGGCTTGAACAAGCTGATGCCTGGTGGTGGCTGAAAGGAGCCAGTCGTCGAGATACGGAAACACCTGGAATCCTAGACGTCTCAGGTGAGCCGTGACCACTGCCATGCACTTGGTGAACACTCTGGGGCTGTAGTGAGACCAAAGGGCAGGGCTCTGAACTGGAAATGACTGGACCCCAGCCGAGCGGAGAAATCTCCTGGAGCGTTTGTGTATTTTTATGTGATAATACGCATCCTGAAGATCTATTGAGCACATCCAGTTGTCCTTCTGTAAGAAGGGCAAAATTGACTGAAGAGTGACCATTCGGAATCTTGTCTTCCTCACAGACTTGTTGAGTCTGCTGAGATCCAATATTGGTCTCCAGTCTCCCGTCTTTTTGGGGACCAAAAAGAACTTTGAGTAGATTCCGGGCTCTGAATGGTCTGTTGTAACTGGCTGAATGGCTCTTTTTTGCAGTAGTTTTAAGACTTCTAACTCTGCAATTTCCCTTAGACCGGGTGGTACATCTGGAAGGGAATTTGAGGGATAAAAAGGACTTTCCTCGAAAGGAATCATGTAACCCTCGGATATGATCGACTGTACCCATCTGTCTTGAGTGAGGGAATGCCAGGCTTCTGGGTACAGCGATAATCTTCCCCCAACTGCCTCCAAGGAGGGACAGCCGGGCAACATCTCAGGGATGCTGAAAGGGCTTGTCAGAGAGAGATTCTCTGTTTCCCTGGTTTTGTGGAGCCCCTCTGCCTCTAGAGCGGCGTCTGTTGTTGTTACCCCCTCTGCCTCTAGGGGTAAACTGACCACGTGAATCCGGCGTGACTCCTTGGGATTTGCGGAACCACATTTTGCCACCCTTCTGTCCTTTGGGGTAAGGTCTAGAAGGGGTGGAAAACGGACTCACGGCAGAAAGAGTTTTGCCGTCCTGCTCACACCTGGTCAGTGTTTCCTTCACTTGAGGGCCAAACAAAGCTGACCCATCAAAGGGAGAGTTTGTGAAGGACGCCTTAAAGGGATCTGCAAAGTTACATAGCTGCATCCAGGCTTGGCGTCTAAGAGCCACACCTGTACCTGCGGCCCTACTCGCTCCATCAGCAGCATATGATATTAGCCGCATGGAGGAGTTTGCAATGGAGTTAAGGGTTCCTAGCTGCTAGCAATTTTTTCCTGAGCCCCTGCAGCTGTAGGATCCTGCACAACTTCACCTAGCTCCTTAAGGATATCCCTTTGGAGTCTGGTGAAGTGACATAGGTAGTTCAGCGAACGCATAGCAAAGGTCGCTGAAGAAAACATCCGCCACGTACCTATCCATGGTCCTAGAGTCCTTATTAGGAGGATGGACAGGTACAGAAGGATCTGCAAGTTCCTTCTTGGTGGCAGCAGCCACCACCATGGCATCAGCGGGGACACCTTTAGTGAGGAATTGCTTGTCCGACGGGCAGTAATAAATTTTGAAGGCCTCCTAGGGACTGGCTCTACAGAGTCAGGAGCAGCCCACGCCTTCGGGCAATAACCTGCATAAGGGGTCGAAGGCGGAGACACCCAGGAGGTGGAGGGCCGAGAGCCAAACGCGTCCAGGTATACTGACTCATCCTCACAGGGATTATTCGTGGGCCAGTTTCCCTCTGTCTAAGGAGTTCTAGGATGTCTGAGAAGGAGACATCCTCAGAGGGGGATCTTGGGGATCCCTCTGACTCATCTAAGTCAGTATCTGAAGTGATAGACTCAGGGGAGTCTACATGTTTCCTCTTACAGGTCCTCTTCCGCGGAGGATCTCCCGACACATCAGGAGAATCCTCGGAAGAGGGGGATATTCCCAGTGGGGAAACCTGAGGCGGAGGATCTCTGGGTCCTGTAGCAAGAGAAGTGGCAGAGATGTCAACAGGCACTATAGAGGGAGGAGCTAAGGGAACAGACTGCTGGCTGAGACCAGTGGCCAGCACACTCTTCATCACCTCGAAGGCTCCCCTCCCAGGAAGGTCCGAGAGAACCCGTTCCGAAGAGCTAGGAACTCCGGGGCCCACCGAAGGAAGTCTCCGAGGCAGATGTCGGAGCCGAGCTCACCAAGGCCGAGGCTCCAAGGGGAAGAGCGGGCTTGGACAAGGGTCCGATGCCACTCACCCTCGGAGGAGACCAGGGAAGCCCGGCCACAATCCCTCTAAGGAAGGTCTCAAGAGGAGATAAGAGTAGAGGCTGAAGGAACAGAAGGGGTATCTGTCCCTCAGCCGTAGCAGTAACCATTCGAAGACTCCAACTCCAATCTCTGGGGTAGAGTTGAAGGAGGAACTGCAATGGGGTGTGGACCAATAGTCGCCTGCTGAGACGGACTATGCAACATTTGGGCCAATGCCTGTGACTTAGTAATCTACTGACCACTCTCTAAATCATGGTCAGAAAGCCTGGATGACCTTGAAGATCGGCTCCGATGGCTCCGTTCGAGGAGAGGCGGCCGAGCGAAAGTATCGGCTCCAAGGAAGGGACCTAGACCTCTTCCTCGGGAGCCATCGGAGCCGATGAAACCACTGAAACTGCGGAGCCGACAACTTATCGGAGCCGACAGGTAGCTGATGCATCGGCTCCAGCCGGAGCCGATACAGCCACAAAAGTAACGGTGTCGGAGCCGATCGGAGCCGACACCGATGCCTGAGCCACATGGTGGTCGGAACCGATCGGAGCCGACACCGAAGTGGTCGAACCAGAATCGGCACCGAAAGCCATTGGTGCCGAAGGTTTGCGTAGCAGAATCGCTCCAGCGGGCGATCTCGACTCAGAAAGAGTCGGAGCCGAGGCCACAGGCTTGGACACAGAAGCCTGAGCCTTGGAAGACTTTGAAGTCTTAGATGGAGCCGACTTAGCCGGAGAGCCCTCCGGTTTAAGAAGGCCCCTCAAGATTAATTTGTTCCTTCTTTCCTGCAGGACTCTCTGGCTGAAAGAGTGACATATAGCACAGGAGTCCTGCAGGTGAAGAGGCCCCAGGCAGTAAAGAAGTGTGACCGTCTGTCAGAGACATCTTCTGACAGCACGAGTCACACTTCTTAAAGCCTGAGACCCTTTCCTTAGACATAGTGAATCACACACACACACAACACTAGTCTAGGAAATTAAAATATATATAAAACTATTAATAAGAGACACACACACACACCTAACAAGGGATGGGATGGGAGAAAGTCTGACTAGAAATTTTAAGGAGACAGGGAAAATTCTTGTCAGAAGGGCACTAAAACTGTATTTAAACTAACTATCTAAAGTTTTTTAAAGAAAAGGGGCAAAAGTAGTAATATTAGAATCACTTACCAGGAGCTGGTAAAAGGAGGACCTCATCAGCGAAGCGGCAAACGAGATCTGGGTACTTACCGCCTTGCATCATGGGATATGGGGCTGCCTCGAGCTGGTAAAAGTGACTCTCGAGCTTAGCAGTGCAGTGGAGCCGAGGATCGGCTCCGAACCCATCAAGCAAGAAAGAAGGCGAGATTGACAACTTAACATTGAAAGGTTTTGTATTAGCATGAATTTTCTGATGTGTATGAATTCTGAAAGTCAAATATCTGTCATTACTTTCAGAATTCAATCATCAATAATTAGCCAGCGATTTGCCAGAAAACAAAAATTTTACAAGAAGCAGAAAAACATATAAGGTAAAAATCTGGACAGTTTAGAGGTATGCTCCTTGGCTAGATCCCAAGCTTGCACTGCTTGCCTCCATAGCAAGTGTGGCAGTTAGCATACAAGATGAAAGCCTTTGACACATTAACAAGTTGCTTCCAGTAGTTAAGGATCTAGAGTTTCATTTCTTTCACCTTCATTTTTCCACTGTATGAATCTGAGCAAGTTATTTGACCACACACTGCTCCCAGGACATCAATGTAACAGTTGTGTCAAGTGGGCTTACCAACTTAACAAATGTATAAAAAATAAGGTAGGAATGAATTCCTCCCTCCTTGTTGATGTACCACATGACTATACTGTATACAAGGCAGCTTCTAGAATGTCTCTGGTAGGGACCCCTCTGAAAAAAGCTGCTGAAGTAGAGGCAGCCCTGGTGGAATGGGATCTGATTCCCTTGGGCACAGGTTTACCACAGTGCAAGTAGCAGAAATTAATGCAATGGCTTATCCATTTATAAATAGTCTGCTTTGATATAGCCTTCCCCTCTGATCCTGCAGCAAATGCCACCAGTACTTGCTCAGACTTCCTTAGAAATGTTGTCCTGTTTAAGTAGAATCTTAGTTGTCTGTGTACATCCAATGAATGCAGAATCCGCTCCCCCCTGTTCTGCGGATTTGGGAAAAAAAGTTGTCAGGTGAATGGTCTGGTTTAGAGACACACTGGATACCACCTTAGGCATAAAAAAAGGATTGGTACTGAGGGCCACCTTGTCCGGGTAAAATATAATAAAAGGTTCCACTGCCATGACAGCCTGTAGTTCTGAAACCCTTCCAGCTGAAGTGACTGCCAAAAGAAAGGCTGTTTTCCAAGAACGGATTTTATATCCGCAGTAGCTGCTGGTTCAAAAGGAGGTAGGGTGAGTTTTTCCAGCACAAAATTGAGGTCCCATGCAAGAGTTGGCCCTCTTCTGGGAGGCCTTAAATTTTTGGCCCCTCTGAGGTACTGTTTTAGCAGGGGATGAGAAAAGAGGGGAGGCTCTGTGTTGTAATGAGCCGAGATGGCACAGGCATGTACTTTTATAGAAGAAAAAGACAGGCCCTTGTGCAGCATCTCAGTTAAGTATTGCAAAATCTGAGGAATATTGGGCTTTGCTGTGTCTCTTCCATTTATCAGCATAAGATTTTCTAGTACTAGGCCTTCTGGCCTCCAAAATGACATTCATCACAGTTTTACTGAGAGATGTGGTTGGTGAAATTAGTTGATTAGCCATGCTGCAAGATTCAGAGTTTGTAGCTGAGTGTGCAGAATTTGATAGTTCTGCTGAGACAATAGGTGAGGTGTTTGAGGCAAGTACCACGGAGGAAGGTGTGATATATTCCTTAGAAGTGGGTACCAGTGTTGGCGAGACCAGTCTGGAGCAATTAGAATCATTTTTGGTTTTTCCTGTCTGACTTTTAGTAAGACCTTGGAGAGTAGAGGCAGAGGGGGAAAGGCATAGACTGATAGGTTTTTCCAGCTGAAAGAGCATCCACTTTCCATGTTTTTTTGTGATGAGTTCTTGTGCAGAATTTGTCCAACTGATAGTTGTGCGGAGAGGCAAATAGAGCTATGCCTGGGCTCCCCCATTTTTGTGTTAACATGCTGAAGATTTGTGGATCCAGTTTTCATTCATGCGGGTCCATAAGATTTCTGCTTAGATCGTCTGCCAGAGTATTTTGCTTTCCTGGCAGGAATTGAGCTTGAAGATGTATTTGGTAAGTCAAGGCTGTGTTCCACAAGGCCATGGCTAGTCTGCAAAGGGGGGTAGGAGTGGGTACCCCCCTGCTTGTTTATGTACCACATAACTGTGGTGTTGTCCGTCTTTATCACTAGTTGTCCTGGATGAAGGAAGTCTTTGAAGGCTGTCAGAGCATTCTGAACTGCTAGCATTTCTTTCTGGTTGATATGTAGATGCATTTGGTTTGGGCTCCATTTGCCCTGATTGCATCTCTCTGCCAGATGGGCCCCCAAGCATAGTCTGATGCGTCTGTAGTTAGGGTTTGGGTGGCAGGGGGGTAGAATGAATGACAGTCCCTTGTTTTGGTGACATGCCTATTCCCACCAAAGAAATTCCTGTTGCAGGCAGGAAATGAGAGGAATCATTGCTTCCAAGCTGTGACAGTGTTGACTCCATAAGCTTTTTAGATACCATTGAAGTTTCGTCATATGCAGTCCCGCATATGGAATTAGTAGAATGCAGGATGCCATGAACCCCAAAGCCTGCAGAATTTGTCTTGCAGATAGCTGGGTTTTTGTTGCCACTTGTTTGAAGTATGTTGTCAATTGAATTTGTTTGTCTGGCATGAGGTAAGCCATCTGGGCAGTTGCATTCAAGCTTGAACCCAAGAATGTAATTATTTGAGAGGGTACCAGTTGTGATTTATTTTCGTTTATGGTGTACCCTAGGCATGCTAGAAGCCTTTTTACAAATGCCAGATGTTGAATAAGAGTGTCTTTGTCCTCTGCCTGAATGAGACAATCGTCCAGGTAAGGATACATTTGAATGTTTCTTTGTCTGCAAATTGCAATTACTGGTGCCAGGCACTTTGTAAAGACCCTGGGCGCAGTAGATAAGCCAAAGGGCAGTGCAGAGAATTGGTAATGTAAAAAGCCTGCTTTGAAGCAGCGGTATCTTCTGCAAGATTCCCTTATTGGGATATGCAGGTATGCCTCTTAAGTCTAGAGTTACCAACCAGGCATTCTTGCCTAGCATAGGCAGTAGCTGTTGTAAAGTCAGCATTTTGAATTTTGGAATGTCCGGGAATGTATTTAGAATTGATAAGTTCAGAATTGGACGCCATGATTTGTCTTTTCTGGGTACCAGGAAAAGTCTTGAATAAAATCATTGTCCTTTTTCCTTTTCTGGCACTGGTTGAATAGCCCCCATATCCATGAGGGACATGACTTGTTTCTGGGCCTCTGCCCACTGGTTTGGTGGCAGATCTGGCCATCCGTTTGGAATTGGCAATGTGTGGAAATGAAATCTGTACCCCTGGGATACTAAATTTATTACCCACTTGGCCTGGGTAATTAAATGCCAATTTTGAGCATGAAGTGCTAGTTTTCCCCCAAGGGGGCTGCCAAAAGAGAAGTGCTTGGAGATGGCAGAGGAAAGTCATTGAGACTGTTTACTGCAGGGTTGTGCTTTGTTACCTCCTGATTTGGAGGTGGAGGCACCCCATTGCTTTGACCTGTAAGATCCTTGTGATTGATATCTGGTGCCTTGGGAGCATCTGGGTTTGCCCTGAGTGGCTCTGTTGGACACAGGAAATGACCAATTCTTAGTAGGCCAGTGTCTACTGAACCTGGGTGGCTGCACTTGCAAGAAATCTTTTACAGTTTGCATAGATTTAGCTTTGTCTTCCACTTCCTTTAAAACCTCTTCTGCTTTATTACCAAACAGACTGTCCTGCTGTAAAGGAGCATCCAAGAATTTAGCTTTAACATGATCAGGCAGATTTTGCTCCTTGGGCCAGGCGTGCCTTCTTACCACCGATCCAGTTACGGCAGCCCTGCAAGAGGCCTCCAAGGAATCAGAACCACATTGCAAAGTATGCTTTCCAACCTGTTCTACTGAATGCAATAAATCCTGTAACTCTATTTTCCACACAATCAGAAATCAACATCATTTTCTGTTTTCGTAAGCCCATAACATGCTGTTGATATTTAAGCATATGAAAATGGCAGTTTAAAGTCCTGATTGCCAAGGTTGCAGATGTATAAACCTTCTTTCCCCATCTATCCAGCGCCCTGGAATCTCTATCAGAAGAGGTAGAATTTTTGGCTGTAGAAGCCTTAACACCCTTGGGACCCTGAGAAATAGTTTCACGGCCAGCAGCAGGATTTTTGAAAAGAAATTTGTGGGAGTCAGGAACCCTGTAATATCTGTCTGGCTTACTAGGAGCCGGAGACAGGGAATCAGGAGCCATGCTCGATTCCGAAAACACATCAACAATGTCTAATACAGGAGGTATTGCCAAAGGCCTATGCTGAGGAAGAAGAAGAAAATCCCTAAGCCTCTTTTTAGATTCTGAGAAGTCAAGACTCTCCCAGTGAAAATGTTCCCTTAAAGTATGCAAAGTATCTCCAAAAGAGTAATCCTCAGGAGGAGAAGCAGAAGGGATGGATTCCTCTGCATCAGAGTCCTCATAAGGTGGAATACAAAATTCCTGATCAGAAGAGGAATCAGAAGAAATGGAAACCTGATTTGAAGATTCATAATCGGTGCCTTGCCTACGCCTCTTAGCAGGGTGGGGTTGGGAACCCCTGATCAAGGTAATTAAATCTTCAGCCATTTTGATCATTAGTTTTTTAGGCATATTTTTAGACATAGAAGTTGGTTTTGGGCTTGTTTTTGATGATGGCGTCGGTTTAATATACAAATGTTGAGGCCTGAAAACACCCACAGTGAAAACACCCACAGAAGTCGGTGCCTGCTCAGCGGCTCCGGAGACATCCAAGGGAAAGACATCTGTGGGTTCAATACTTGCAGAATCTCGCGGCATACCGGACTCTGAATGGGTCTCGGTAGAGGCCTGCGACTCAAGATTAGCAGGCATCAGGGGCTGCAAAAGCACCTCACTGAGTACCGGTGAACTGGCGACTAGCTTAAGAGAAGCTTAGTCATCGGTTTTGGACCTCGGCGGTCTGTCTTTTTCCTTGCATTTTTTGTGAACTCCGGTAGTCGGATTACTAACCGGTGACATTTCTGGATAGTTAAATCTTGAACCAAAATATTTAGAAGCAAAAATATACGGACGCTTAATAGTGCATTGGTTAAATTTAGCACAAAACCGACAGCAAGGCACATTGTGATCAGGGCCTAGGCAAGGAATTCAGTACAAATGGAAATCCTTATGAGGTATTTGCTTCCCACAAGTAATACAATTATTAACTTTTACTGACATCGTTAAGGAGCAAGAAAAAGTTTCCCCAACAGGGTACTTAGCTTTAGTTTGAAGACATCGGTTCTGAAACTCGAAAATGAAAATTTCAGGAGTCGGCTGACCGGCACTTGCGAACTGCTTCTACTTCGGGCACCGCACGGCAAGAAAGACCGAATAAAATGGTGTCGGCTGCATGTTTAATACCCCTGACATAATGGAAGAGGAGACAGCAACCGACGCAGGATACAAGACTTTGTTATTCAGGCCGACTGAGGGCAACCTGCCAGCAGATTACCCAAATGTAATGACTGCAACAGTGAAACATGAAGAACATGTGAAGGGAGACTGGGCATGCTGGCATCAATCTGTTCCTCAGGTAGCATTCAGGCTTCCTATTGTGTCAGTCTTGGCAGATGGAACAACAAAATACAGGAGTCCACCTACACTAAATGCTTAGGTATGCCCTTGTTGTAATGTCCTACTGGGACACTGCCTGGAGGTTTTGTAACAAGGACAGCATCAGTTTCCATTACATCCTACGAAAATATCATGCTTAATGCAATTTTTTTTTATTTAAACCAGTGGTTCACTCATTCTCTCACCCCCACCTCCTCTTTTGAGTTGTAGTAAATCATCATCTCCTTCTGTTCTTCCCTTTCATTTTCTACCACCCCTCATTTTCTTCTGCTTTATACTCCTCCTTACAATGCCAATTAATATCCCACCCAACTTTCACTTCTAACACTTACCCCTTGTTTTCCAGTTTCTGGCTATTACATTCTTCCCATCTGTTGCCATTAAGACTTATTTCCAGTTTCTTTTTCCTGTCCGTACATACCAGTTTCCAAGAGTTTTGTCCTTCTTTTCCATATATCCTCTTCCAGATTTCCAAAGCCTCTGCCAGATCTTTTGTGCCCAGGTACACACCAGAAACGTATGTCTCATGTCCACCTCTTTTGTTATGCATCACCAGCACCTTCAGTCAGTTTTTCTTCTTTCCTTATATAATCTTTTTTAATTAGACATAGTATATATGTGTGACGCTCAATATCTATTCTCACACCCCATCAATATTTAGCCCTGTGATGTTATTATGAGAACTTTTCACCATTCAGCTTCCTGTCACCCTTCTTCCTTCTCCAATCCTTTCCTTATTTTCTGTGTGGCTCCATCCACTTTCCACTTCAGGTCTTCATAAATTATTCTGCTTTATACCTTCCCCCACTTGCCCCACGAGGGTCTCCTTTCCTGGGTTTCTGCTTCCTCCCTCTTCCCCAAGCATTTTTTTCTTGGTTCGGTGTTTGTCCATTTTTTAATTCAAATACCTGTAGTGTTTTTAATATTTTCTTTACTCCTGACTCTTCCTACATTAACTCTTGCTCTCATCTTATGTCCTTTTCCTAAGAAACTGCCCCATTTTCCTTCCTTCCATATGTCTCTTTCTTCTCCTTGTCCCCATGTCGTGCTGTCCCATTGTGTTAATTCTCCTAATTGATTTATATTTTTCCCACCATCCCACTTGTCTTCTCTCCTCGCTTTTTGGTCTCACCCTCACTCAATATTCACCTAAGTAGGTTATGTGCTATGAACTTGCATGGGTATGTGTGGAAGTCCAAAGACTCCTCTTCTTTTCTACTCAGTCTTAGCTTGTTTTGCTTTTTAGATGCCTCTCTTTTTTTACCTTCCTCTATTCCCTTCCGAGTTCTTCTGTAATTTAAGTACAATGGTCTCCATTGGGTCAACTGGCAAGTTTCTTAGTACATGCACTACAACTGGGATAATCATCACTCAAATCATGTTAATTCTATCTGAATGTGTGTATGTTTTATGTCGTCCTCTATCCAGTATCTCCTGTATTTTCTCTCTCTCACCTTCTCCAAATTCGTTTGTATTGTATCACTAAATGTGCGTCCTACATATACCCCAAGATATTTGGACTATTCCCTCCTGAATATGCCCCACTCCTCCCTTCACTTTTCCTTCTCCCGTTATGGCCACTACTGTGTTTCTGGTTGCATCTACATTCTGAATCTCTTTCAGACCTTGCAAAAAAAAAAAAAAAAGAAGTTATGTACTCACATAATGTTCCATCTGTGTTGTCCATTTTCATTCTTCCTCAACTGCTGGGTACAGATCCAAACCCCAGATCCAACTCGACCATTACTAAAGCTCGTGGTAACCAAAAAGCACTTGAGCTTCTCCCTTACCCACAATGCACCAACCCCTAACATATCTCAGATCTTGTTAGGTGACTTACATAAATTAATATATGCAAATGTGCATGCATATAGACAGACAAATCCATATAAATCCTACAGAAGGAACTATATCTCAAGCTCAACATAAAAGACAGTGGTGTCCTTACAATATCTCATTCTTCCAGACGTCTGTTGTGAAAAGGGTTGGTGGGCTGGAAGTTGAGGAAGAATGACAACAGACAACACAGATGGAACGTTATGGCGAGTACATAACTTCTTTATCTGATGTTGTCAATTTTCATTCTATCATCAACTATTGGTGCAGAGTCCCCAGCTACCTAAAATCCCGGGTGGACACTAAGGAAGGATATTCTTGATCACAGTTGAGCCAAAGACTGCTCTACCCCACAAGACCAGATCCAGTTTGCAATGAGTGATAAAGGTATGAGGATTGGCCCAGGTTGCAGTCACAAATATGTCGTCCATGGAAGCCCTGGATAGAAACACTGAAGTAGTTGCCATGGACCTAGTTGAATGGGCTCTTACAGGTTTAGATAAGGTTAGACCAACTTGCTAAAGATAAAAGAAATACAATCCATCACCCATCTGGCTAGAGTTACTTTTGTAACTGGTTTGCCCAATTTCAAATCTGCAAAAGAGATGAACAATTGACCTGTCATCATGATTCCTTTTGTCCTATGTAAGTAAAAACAATTGTCTGTGAACATCCAGTAAATGCAACATATATCACCTTTGTTTGCAAATGGATTCCGACACCACCTTGGGAAGGAAAGACACACTGGTATGTAATGCAACTCTATCCTTATGAAAGATCAAGCAGGGAATTTTCAATGACTATGCATGGAGTCCTGAAGTTCTTCTGGCAGAGGTAATGGCCACTGGAAAGATAGTTTTTTCCAGGTCAGGAACTTAAGATTGCATTTAGCTGCTGGTTCAAAGAGGGAAGGAATTAAGGCCTGCAGTACCAAGTTCAAATCCCATGGTGGAGTAGGATCTTTATATGGGGGTCTCATTAGAAGAGTGTCTCTCACAAATGCTTTACAAAGCTTAGAAAAGGCCACATAAAACCCTTCAAACAATATTAAAATTGGATATTGTTGCTAAATGAACTTTAATGGTAGAGGAGCTTGCCCCCTCATTAAAGATTAATGCCAAAAATTCAAGTATGTTATGAATCGGAGCTGAAAAGGGATCAATGTATTGTTGTTGTGCCCAGTAAACAAACCTTTTCCACTTACTCATATAAAGCTTTCTTGTGGATGGTTTATGGGAAGATAAAAGGATATGATGGACAGGGGAAGAGAGCATCAGCTGTCTGAATATTAACAGAATTGGAGAAACCATGCTGTTAGTATGAGGTTTGAGATATCCGGATAAACAACTAAAAAAACACCATATCTGTCGGATGCGACAGGAGGTCTGTAATCTGATTCAGAATCCAAGTTTAGCAAAGCTGATGAGGACATAGGAAGGCAAATCAAATCTAACAAGGCCAGTAAAGTGCAATGAGGGTGACTTTGCTCTTCAACCTGGCAGCTTTCTGCAGAAATTTTTATAATCGGGAATTGGTGGGTAAGCATAAAATAGACCAGGGGACCAATTGTGAAGTAGAGTATCTCTCACTGATTCCCCCTGAGGAGGGAATAGGGCAAAGTAGCTGCTGGTTTTATTGTTTAGGGGAGAAGCAAAAATATCACAGCAAGGGTGGCCCCACTGATAGAAAATCATTTCTGCCACTTTCATGTTGCGGGACCACTCATGAAATAGAAAACTGGACCTGCTCAATTTGTCTACTGTCACACTGGACTTCCAACTGCATTCTCATAGCAATGTACATTCTGGGGATGAACCTCCCAATGTTACACTCTGAGTGCTACTTGACACAAGGCATAAGATTTGGTCCCTCCATGTTTGCTGATGTACCAAATTACCGACATAGTCTGTTTGAATCACAATTGCCCCTAATGGGACAGTATCCTTGTAGGCCTGCAACTCTAACAGCACTGCTCTCATCTCTAGGACAATGACATGCAAGTTGGCCTCTTCGGGGGACGAAGTGCCGTGGACTGTTCCCTCCAGAAAGTGCCCCCCACCCAATCTAGGAAGTGTCAGTGGTCACTATGGCCTTGAGATGAGGGAGAATGAAAGGACAGCCTTATAGAACTTGATCTGAGTGAATCCACCACAAGAAGTATCTCATGTATGCCCGAGTGATTCCTGTTTATGCTAACATGCACTGGTTAAGAATAGACCATTGTGTTGCTAGCATCCATTGAAGAATTCTCATATGTAATCTTGCCAGATGGGCTAAGATTATGGCAGCTGACATTGACCCTAAGGCTTGAAGGATCAACAGAGCTGAAATGTTGGTACTGCAAATTATTTTCCTGACCTAGCATCTGACAGTCTGTACTCTTGAGAGGGGAAGAGAAGCTGTCACTGATATTGTGCTGAAGACTGCTCCTTTGAATTCTAAGGTTTAAGTTGGTTGTAGCTGAGACTTTTACTTTATGGCTATCCCCAGATGAGAACAAATCTGAAGTACCTGATCCCTTGCCCTTATTAGTAGATACATAGTTGGGGCAGTAATGAGAGAGTCATCTAGATATGGAAACAAGTAGAATCCCTTCAGTCTCAGGTGAGCTGCCACCACTGCCATGCATTTTGTAAACTCCTGGGGGCTGTGGTAGGGCCAAAGGGCAGTGCTTTGAACTGGTAGTGACTGTCTCCTAGACGGAAGTGTAAACACCTTCTGGATTGTCTGTTCATCTTTATGAGATAGTACGCGTACTGAAGGTCTATCAAGCACAGTCAGTCATCCTTGGTCAGGAAGGAGATAATGGGATGAACCGTGACTGTATGTCGAACTGACTTGTTCAAAATGCTGAAATCCAAAATTGGTCTCCAGTCTCCTGTTTTCCTTGGCACTAAAAGGAATCTTGAGTAAGTTCAGATTTACCTGGTCTGGCAGGACCTCATGGATGACTCTTTTTTTTCTGGCAGCTTTTGTGCTGCTACTTTCCTCTGACTGGTTGGAAGAGCAGGAATTTTGCATACAGTTGGAGGTGTAAGGGAGAAGGGAATTATATAACCTCTTGAAATAATCCTCTGCACCCAAGAACCTCATATCTAGCCAGGCTGGTGCAGGGAAAGTCGACCCCTGATTGCTCCAGAGGTGGACAATTGGGCCTTCTTTCAGGAACATTGGTAGGGTCTATCAGAGAAAGACTCTCTGGACCGCAGGTTTTGCGGGCCTCCTCTGCCATGGGGGTGTCATCGTTCATTAGAGTTCCCCCTTCTGCTCCTAAGGGAACATTCTCCACGTGTGTCCTGGAAAGGATCCTGGGACTTCCTTAACCACATTTTTGACCACCTCATTGATTCCTAGAAAAGGATCTTTGAGGAGTCGAAAAACACGTGCCCTCTGCAGAGGCGGTCTTTCCATCCTTTTCAGACCTGAATAATGTGCCCTTCACTTTTGGGCTAAGCAATGACCTGTCAAAGAGTGCAGTGATGAACAAGGACTTAAAAAGCTATGCAAAATCACATAAGTGCTTTCAGGCATGCCTCCTAATGGCTATGCCTGAACCCGCTGCCCCTGAGGCACCTTAGACTGCATGCAAAATAAGACTCATGGATGAATTCAAAATAGACTGGGGGGGGGGGGGCACAGATGACTGGGCTTCAGCAGTAACGGCTCCTGAAAAGGGATTTTGAAAGTTCTTTGATCATGTCCCTTTCTAACCTAGTAATATGTACCAAATAGTTCAGCAAACTAAGAGTGAAGGTTGCTGATACATAGACATGCTTCCCAAACCTGTCCATCACCCTAGACTCCCTGTTAGGCAGATAAATAGAGGAACTTTGTTCAGCAAGCTCCTTCTTGGTGGCCACTGCCATGACTATGGGATCCATCGACACCCCCTTACTCCAAAATTCCTTCCCGACAGGTGGAGCCAGAATCCAATCCAGCCTCTTAGGGATTGGCTTGACTGAGTCAGGCTCCTTCCAAGCCTGCTGAGAGACCAAATCAATGAGCTCGTCAGAGGGCGTAGTAACGCAAGAGGTAGATAGGACAGCTCCAAAGGCCTCCAGAAATACTGATTCCTCCGGTGAGGGGTTGCTGGAGGTCCAACCACCTCTCTGCTTCAGGATCTCAAAAATGTCTCTAATGGGAAGTATTCTGGAGCTGATCATGTGGACCGTTCACCCTCACTGAAATTAGTATCCTCAGTGACTGACTCTTGTTCATAGGTTGGTACTGAGCTATCTTCCCGAAGGCATATATTAGCCCAGCCATGTTGTGCGGTATTCACCGCCCCTTTAGTAGTTCCCTAGACCCTTGTACTAGCAGCTAGTACCATTGGCCCTTATCTAGTAGTGCTGTTGGTGTGATCACCGGTGTGAACTTTCTGTTACCCATCCACTCATCAAGGTTCCTCTTGAAGAGTGATAGTGAGGGGCTCTGTCTTATGTAGATCGGGACCCTGTTCCATAGTAAGGGAAGTCTCTGCGAAGGGAATCTATCCCTCCTGCATGTTCTATTCATTGTTGTGTTGAGGTTTATATCCCTAGACGTGTAGCTCGAGTAGATTTGGTTTTGCTAAGATGGAGCATGTTCAACAATTCTGGGTTGGACATGGCTCTGTACGTTAGACAGAGCTCGCCTCTGAGAAAGTGGTATGCAACAGAGAACAGTCTTAGCTTTTTCAATCTTGCTGCATAGGCCAACTGTTTGAGGCCAGTAATTCTCTTGGTTAGGTACCTCTGTGGTCTCTCCAGCTTCTGGAGATGTCTAGCCAGGTACATTCCAATTGGTGCATTGTACTCAATAATGGGTCTGATGGGGGAAGAGTACAGGGGCACCACTACATCCTTAGATCTTGATGTGAACCCTTTCATGATCAGATGGGTCACACAGAAGGATTTTCTAACCACTTTGGCAACATGGTTATCAAAGGAAAGCTGGCTATCTACTTGGGTGCCTAGATCCCTTATTTCTTCTTCAGATTTCAGGGGAATACCTCCTATGTTGTAGTTTTGGGTACTCTGTTTTTTCCAAAGGGGATTACTACGCATTATTTTGCATTTAGCTTGAGACCATGGCTTTGACACCATGCATCAGTCTCATTTAGGCCCTTCTGGAGGATCTCCATGTCAGCCAGAGACTCTATTATAGCACCCAGTTTGCAGTCGTCCGCAAACTTAGTCAGCCACAGCCCTTCTGTGCTTGCCTGTACTTCTGAGAAAGTACCCTTTTGCACTTTCTCTTCCTAGGGACTTCCTCAGTGGTGTGTTCTGGAGAAGTTTCAGAAGGGATTGTGAAACCCTGCTGGGTGGTCTGAGGGTCTTGAGCTGGCTGTCCCTGTGGCATAGAATCATGTGGCCCCAAAGGCAGAGATATCTGGGAACTAGATTGAAGACCCAAGGGGGTTGGATCTGTCAGTCCTGCTAGAGCAGAAAATACCCTCTTCACTACCTAGAAGGCAGACTGCTCTGGACAGAAAGAAGACCTTGGGCCTGAGGGCAAGCTTCTGGACCGCTGTCTCCCCCCATCCTGAAAGCAATGTCCCTGAGGAGGAAATGGGAGACGAGCTATCCCGTACCAAAGCACCAAGGCACAGAGACGCCTTCAAACCCCTCAAAGTCAACTCCAGTGCCTCGGACCTGACAAGGAAGCTTTGGCTCGAGACTCATCCAGATTCAATGATGTCGGAGCCAAGCACTCAGCTTCACATCTGGAGACAAAGTTTCTTCGGATCCAAGCCAGACAGACCCAGAATGTTTAGATCCAGGGACTCTGAAGCAACCAAAGGGATCAGAGAAGGAGTGAAGTGAAAGAAGCTTTCTCATCAATCTGTCCACATCTTTCATGGTCAAACTCCTGAATGAACAAGGGAAGGTGACTTGGAACGGCACCTTCCCAGAAAAGGGGAGGGAACCCTGGAAGGCACAGAATCATAAGTACGGAAACACCTGGTCCTTGGAGGAATTATCATACCCAAAGTAGTCGTATCCGTGGGTTTCTTTTTTGGATCAGAGGACATAGGATCCACTAATTTCTTCTTCTTCTTTGGATCTGAAAGGGTGGAGCTTTGAGATGTTTTTGGATCCGATTTTGATCTCTTCCTTGACGTCTCTGAAGATGGAATCAAGAAAGTAAAGGCTTAGGAGACTTTGATAAGTACTCCTTAGCTTTAATTTTGGGAGATTGAGCCCCAGAGATAGCTTCACCAAAAGAAGATGGCAATAAACATTTGAGGATAAGCTTATTTTGACTATCCACAAGAGCTCTGGGATTGAAATTCGTACAAGTGGGACAATCCTCCTGAAGAGGTTGCAGGCCTAAACAATAAACACAGAGTATGAGCATCTGAAGAAGGCAATATCTGCCCACATTTCAGACACTTTAAAACCAGGAGGTCCATTCTCAAACATGCTGGCAACTAAAGGAAAAAAAACAGTAAGACAGAAGAAACTTTTTTTTTTAAATAAATGGTACAGGAAGAAAAAAGCAAGAATACCAACAATGGTATTAGAACTACACCAATGTGTATGACAGACAGAACAAGAGAAAAATAGATTACCAAAAATGATAAGAATTATAATAATGTAAGAGAGTGAGGAAATAGCATATGCATTTATACAGAAATAGTAGAGAGAAAAAAAATACACTTATTTTAATAGAACTTGAGAGCTAAGGCTGACCACATCTTTGCATGAAAAGTGATAAACAAGATCTGAGGTATGTTAGGAGTTGGTGCATTGTGGGGTAAGGGAAAAGCTTGAGAGCTTTTTGGTTACCACGGACTTTAGTAAAGGCCATGTCAGGTCAGACATAGACATTCGGATACAGACCCAACAGTTGAGGACAGAATGAAAACTGACATCAGATCTAGTATTATTTCCTTCATGGCCATCTCAACATTCACCAACATAAGCATTCAGTCATCTGCACATATCAGAAACCTTGACTGTATTCCTGTACTTCCCTCAGGTTGAGCTAACTTTTTCCTCACTTCAATTGCCAGCTTTTCTATAACTAGTATGAAGAGCCCTGCAGAGATAGGGCACTACTGCCTGGTCACCCTCGCTACTTTTAGTGCCTTTTAAACTCTTCCATTTACCATTACGTCTTTTTCTGGCTCACTATAAATTCTCTTTACAAGTCCTTTAAATCCTCCCATCCCATTTGTCTTTTTTTTGGTATCTCCCAGTGCATTTTCAACCTGAATATGTCAAAGGCATTTTGTAGGTTAAAACAGGCCTTCCCTGCCTTTGCTCCCTCTTTTGCTCTTCGCTTCTTTGTCCATAAACTCTGTTAGTGTCCACCAATTCATTTCTGCCATTCTTCTTTTCAGAAAACCATTCTGTCCCTCCTACATTATCCTCAGCAGAATCCCATCCTGTCTCCTTACTAGCACTGTTGCGATCATCTTGATGTTTGCATTTATTTAAGAGAGTGGTCTGTAATCCCCTACTTCCATCCTGCCCCCCCCCCCCTTGGGATCACTACCACCCTTTCTCTTTTCATTTTGTCGGTTATTTCACCTGTTTCAATTGTCTTTTCAAATTTCTCCTTCAAAACTGTGCATATTGGCTGTCTGACCCACTTGTAGAACACTACCAGGGACCCATCTGGACCCCTTCCTTTTGGTCTTTCATTGTCATCACTTCTCTGATCTATTCCATCATATTTGCATTCAGTTTCTCTCCCTGTATTTCTTGTAAGTGGTACCCCTCTCTCTCTCTCCTGTCACCTTGGAATGGACTTCCTTTTTCTTCTCCTCTTCCTGGTATAGTTGTTGCTAGTATTCACTGATTTATTCTCTAACCCTGCTGTCCCTCTCTATGACCTCTACTTCGTTTTCCCTAATGCTTGGTACATTTCTCTCTTTTCTTTGCCAAATGGTTCCTCTGCACCCCCACCCCCAGTTTTCCACCAGTAGTTGTTCCAACACCATTGTCCTTCCACTACAGTTATTACCTTTCCTCCTAGTTCAGTTTTTTATTACTGTGTTATCTTTAATGCTTTTCTCTATTCCATTTTCCTCACTTCCCTTGGCATACTGCTCAATTTGGCTTCCAATTTTATATCCTCTTCATCTTGCCTCCTTTTCCTTCTAGCCTCTCATGACTTCCCCAACTGGTGCTTTGATTCTGCCACACAAGTGTCTTCCCCAATTTTATCGTCTAAAGTGTTCTCCTCCACTGTCTCCTCAATCACTTTTTGTAACTGTTGTGTCCTTTTCTGATCTTTCAAATTGCAGCTTGCCCATCTCTATCTCAACCCAGCCCCCCCCCTCCCAATTTCTTCTCTATTCTTATTTTCATTGCTGTCACTGCTTGGTCTGATATGCATCTATCCTGCTTTTATATCTCTTCCACCATTTTTAGTTTTTCTTTTTTCCCTGCAACCTTGTCCAGTCTACTGGCTTGAATCAAGCAATTTTTGTTAAAAGTATACTCCTTTCCAGGGTGTCTTTCACTCCATATATCCTTTTACTTTCTTTCCTTTATGTTCCTTTCTGTGTCTCTTTTCATCTTTATATCGTACTCGCTTTTGCCAAACAAACTACCTTTCTTGGGATCTAGTGTGACACTAAATTCCCTCCAATAATTTTTTCTCCATCTCTTTTTATCTGATGCCATTCTTCAAAGCACCTGCTATAAAAGTCATCTGTGCCCTTGTTTGGGGCATACGATTTTATTTATTTATTTACTTGCCTTTGTTTAACTGGGAAAACCTGTCTGGGAACTGAAATGCCCATTTTCAACATAGGCCTCAGAAGAAAACTTCCAAAACAAGGATAGAAATACATTTTTGACGATTCAAAAGAACATCAGTCATCAAACATTATTTACAAAGAATACCAAATTAAGTAAATAGGTTTTCAAGATATTATGAATAAAATCAAAAATACTACACTTGTACAGTACCCAAAGTTAGGATTACATTCTGCAAACTGTAGGTGTGGTACAGTTGCATAGTTTATTGGTTGCCAGGTGATATTTCAGGGCAGATTTGAATTACTGCAAATTATTTAAAAGCTTATTGTGCTTTGGAAGTTTGTTCCACGTCTTGGAGATAGCGACAGAGAATACACAGTCACCATAACTATTGCTTGATTTATTAGCAACAGTTTCAGTTCAGAGGATCTCAGGGTTCTATTTGGTACATGCTACTGGATGATAGTGAGGGTGCTTTAAGAGGATAGTGATGTATTTTGTGTACTGTGCTTAACTGGGAGAGGGTAATATGTTGAAGTTCAAGCCAGCTGAGTGTATTGAGTGCTGTGCAGTGGTAGGAGTGGTTTTGTAGGCTGCAAGTGAATTTGCTAATTTTGTTGTAGATACTTAGTTTGAGTTTGGTGGAACTGTTGACATTTGTGAATATTGTTGAAGCATATAGACCAGTAGGAAGGTTCCTTATTGTCCACCTCCCTCAATGTATTCTTCCTTGCCAAACGATCCCTCTCCCCTCCTAATTTTTCTGCACCCTTTCACGTCACTGCATGTAACTCCTTTCGGAAAAGGGTACAGAAAATTAGGAGGGGAGATCTTGCCACCCCCTGCCTTGTTGTCTCTCACCTGGGGTAGTATGGGCTGATTATATTCTTTCCCTCCCACTTTCCCTTTAATTTAGTCTCTTGGAGTAGTGCCACATTCCCTTAGATCCTACTCATTCTGCTGTGTATCACTGTCATTTTGATTGGGTAGGTAGTCCCCTTATGTTCCAAGTTACTGTTTCCACTCTGTTTATTTTTTTCTGTTCTCATTGGTTTTGTACCCCTTCATCCACCCTCATTGCTTCCTTTAAATAACTCTTCCCTCCTGGGTTTCACTGCCGAGTTGTACCTTCTGTCCTTTGGTCTTCATCTATATTTCTCCCTCCTCAAACAGAGATGGATCTGTCATCTTTGGTTTGCGATCAGAGCACTTCTGGATTTGGGTCATTCTCCAAGCTCTGTTTTGGCCTTGCCCTTGCTCTCACTTCTCCATGATTGCCAAATATCTGTTGCTTGCTCCTGTTTATCTCTTCCCTTTCTCATAGTCACTACTTGTTTTCTTTGTATTTCATTCTACTTTTGTTACAGTTTCATTCATTCTGTTTCAATCTGCTCTAATACACTGTAATCAAACCAAAGATTTATGTTTCCATAATTACTTCTTTCTCGGACTCCCCCATTTTTTCATTCAGGTATACCACATAGTACTTTCGCCCACTGCTTACTTTTACATGAAAATACAAACATTATGAAATATGGTGCATCATAGGAAAGACAATGTAACTTGCAAATTGCCTACATGCACCACATTTCTTTTACCAAGTACTTTTCTGTTACTTATAGAGCACCATGCATGAAAGAATTCTTACCTTGGAATAGTGCCCCATGTTCACAAATCCCATTAGTCATTTTCATTCACATTTAACTTTTTGGCCTGACACTTTTTTGACTTTAGCTTCTCAGTTTTACTGACATGCAGTCATGATTCAGTGTTTGCATACAATGGAGTTTACTGAGTATAACAACTCATTTTCTTCTCTTACACAGCCTCTCATTTCTTCACTCTTCTTCTCCCTGTATGACCAGGCAATCTGGTTCTTAATAGCTTCCTTTCAATTGGCCTCTTCATCTGGTCCAATTTTCCTCCCACTATACCATTTTATTTTTCTTCCTTCCTTCTTTGGCCAAGTCTAGTCTGTTTAGGCCCCCTGGGGTCCAGCAATGGATGTCTGAATCTCCTAAGTCTTCAGTTGCAATGTTTCCTCTTTGACAGTATGTTGCTGTTCTGCTTCTTGTAGCTGTCCCTTCTTCTGTTGTGCTTGGTGCTAGACTCTCCTTTTCTGCTGGTTTCCTACTTTGATCAACTTCTTGTTCTTCTTATATCTTTTTTGTGTACTCCTCACATAGTTCCTCTGTTGCCCATGTTCTTTCCTCCATTTATTCTGATTGCTATGCCTAAGATCTTGTCTTCACCACTTATATTGTCAACATCACTCTTTTTGCCTTTGTTTACTTCTTCATTAGTACTTTTACCCCATAGATACATCTTCCTTTGACGTTCTCCCTGACACTTTTAACTCTACTACCTCTTTAGACCTTTGCAAGTTTGCCTGCCTGTCTGGTTCTGGTGGGATATTTGAATTAATTCCCTTGTGTCTATTACTCTAGCTTTGACTATGCACAATCTCCATAACAAAATCTTGCTCTTCTCCCTCTGTGTGGAACCTTTCTCTCTTCTGTTTTACAGTTAATATAGCAGAATAGTTAATCCATGCGCAAACTCCCTGGACTTTCAGTGGTATCAACAAGTCAGCCACCTATTTTCTTAGTTTATGCAGTGATTCAGAATAATCCTCCCGCAGTTTTATAAACAATTTAAGGGTATCAGTTTAAGTATTCTGGCTTGTCTCATAACTTGTTCTTTAAGATTATACATGTGCATGCATGCTAATGTGTATCTAGGCTGTCCTCCTCCTGCATCACACATAATTCTACCACCCTGTTGATTCTATTACTGTTTTTTTTAATCTGGGTAAGTGAAATCTTTTTACCTTCTACTGTGTTCCTGTACCTCTGATCTCAATGCTGCTCTGTCTTCTTCAAAATCAAGAATCATTTATTTCGGCTTATTCACTTCTCTTTGCTAACTACCTATTATTTCCCATATTAGGCTTATATCAACAGTGACTGGCATCAGATTTTGGAACAGTTTATAAAGCTGTTCTTCCTGTAGAACTGCTTTAAACTCTGCCAGACTATGTTCCTTTTTCTCTTTAGCCTCCATCTTGTGATTGTTCTTTTTACACTTGGAATGGGTTGATTAATTCCATTTTTCCTGATTCTTTGTCCAAAGCTACAAGTCTAATCAGTCATTTTGCTTGGGCTCTCTTGCACTGTCCTACAAAGACAGTATCTTCTCTAAAAGGAAGAAAACCCTCTGCTTCTCTGTCCAGCAACACACCTAGGAACAATATCCATATTGTAGAATTCCAGTGGGATCTGAGGAGATTCACAGATGGAGAGATATCAGGCTTATGAAGCAGGAAAGGGTAAACTGTAGAGTTTTCTTCATCTCTTCTATGAAAGCTGTTTGAATGAGGCAGCTATCCAGGTAGAGAATAACAGTTACTGATGCCAGGCACTTGAGTAAATACTCTGGGTGGAATAGACAAGCCAAAGGACAATGAAATAAATGGGTAATAGGCACATCCTGCTTTGAATCTCAGAAATCTTTGATGCCCCTTGGGATCTATATTATGTCAGCAAAACATCATTATAGTGAATGCAGTTTCGCCGACACATATAGACCGAAATCTTAAAACAGCGAAACTCCATTTCACTGATTTTTTTCCCATGGAATAAAATCGGTGAACCAACAAAACACAACATACCACTCAAAACATTACAAAGTGGGGGGCTGTGCCCCCCACACCCCCCAACTAAATATACAAACTACGAGATCATACTACAGTTGGGTAAAGGGCAATGTCATGCCTCAGGCCAAGCGATTTCTTTCCCTGGAAAAGAAATCGCTGACCAGAGCTTTTGCTCTTTTCCGATTTTGGTCTATATGTGTCAGCGAAAAGGCATTTGCTGTAATGCCATTTCAATGACATGATATAGACCCGCCCCTTGGCAGTGGGAATGTATAGATACGCTTCCTACAAATCCATGGTGACAAGAAATATCTGAGAAAGTAGAAGTAGAAAGGGGTTACAATGTAAGCATTTTGAAATTTCAAAAATTTTTTTAAACTTTGACAGCTCTAATATAGCTCACAAAGTTCCCCATTTTCTTGGAACTCCAGCAAGTCTTCTCCTTTGGGCACTCTCTCTTACTGTTTTCTGACCAAGTACATTTTTCAGCAGGGGTGGAACCAAGTGTCTGTTCCTTAGGGAGAATTTCTGAAAATATGGGTCCGCTTAAAAACTGCACTTTGTACCTCTGTCTTGTTATCTATAAGACACACTGGTTTTGGGCGATCTTCTCCCATTCTTTTCCTAAAATGGCTTCCTGTCCTGATAGGTGTAGAGGGTGAAGGAGAGTGGCGCGGGCAAGATTTTAGGAAACATGAGGGATAAACTTCACTGAATCATAGCTGCTGCTTTTGTGTGCCACGGCCCTTACTGGCTCTGACTTTTTCTGCTCTAATCACCATTTTTTCATATAGTGGACTCTCTTACCCCTTTTGGGATTTGCCCTTTCTGCTGTACTTTGAAACTTGGAAATTAAATATTTGCTTAACAGACAAGATGGTTTTCTCTTTCCTTTTCTTTGCTGTCTTTTGACCACCTTTTTCACTGGGGACACAGAGAGAAGCTTCATGGGCAGGTGGTGCTTACAGAGTGCAGCATTGACATGGTCTGAGTCCTCAGCTATGCATGTCTCCTAATAACAGTGCCTGCAGCTGCTACCTTACATGATGTATTTAATATATGGCAACTAGATTTCATGGAAGTCTTGGCAACCAGGGCACTGAGGTTGCAAAATTCATTTATCTCCATTTTTATGTCCTAATCTTTATTTCCCTCTGCCTTACACTTCAGATGAGGTGAGGTAGGATTTTCTGTATGTGGGTCTGCAAGCTAAGGGCCTTAGAGGCCAGAGTAGCAGAAATGTAAGTTTTCTTCTCAAAGTAATTAAGGATCTTCCTTTCTTTGTCATTAAAAAGTAGATTTCTGGATTGAGCCAGAGCAGTTCCCATGGTGAAATCCTGATCAGCTTGAAGATTTTTATATTGATATTTATGGGAGTCACAGACCCTGTAAGACTAGTCAGGCTTCATGAAAGCAGAAGGCAGGGAATCTGGCTAAAATGATGCACTGATAAATGCATCTTCTTGTAGTTCTAAGACTGAGGTGATGGTGGACATTTTAGTTCAGGTAGTTCCATTAAGTCCCAATACCTTAAATGGTACTGACAGAATTCTTTAGCCTCCTAAATGAAGTTTTCTTTCAGCCTAAGAGGGATATCTTCAAATGAGAAATTATCTGGTGGGAATGCAAAGTTGGATGACAGAAAAGATATGTAGCCAATAAATGGCAGTCCATCCAAATCTGAATCTGGGATATCAGAATCTGAGAGTTCTCTTCTTCTCTTCTGAGAAGTAGCCTCTGACATTGATGGCATATCTGTATTGGGCTGCCTGGATTTAAAAAATCCATAACATTTTAAGCCAGTTGAGACAAATCCTGAAGAGGATCACTGGATGCAGAGATGGACAATGATCTGCTCAGCTTAGGCTGTGGCAAGCTGGCAACTGTCTCTTTAGGTTTGAATGGAAATGAGAATTGAGATTGTGCTGGGGTAACAAAAAAAAAACATAAAAGAGCAACTTTCTCAGCAGGGAAATATACTGATCTAGTCCTAACATAAATGGTGAATATTGAAGGATGGGAGAGGCAATATAATCATGCTAGTGTGTAGTTTAACACCCTTGGACTAATGCTGACACATGCTACAACAACGAAAAGGAATTGCAAAAAGCAGACTTCAGTGAGTTTTGGAATGCAGTGGCAAACAGCATAGAAGAGTGTTAGAAATTTAGATAATCAGAGAAGCTGTAGGAATGCATTAAATATGCAGTAATGAAGAGAATGAAATTGTATACAAAAAAAATGACAATAGATTAATTTTCCGGGTGGGTTTAATTGACTGTCATCACTTTGCAGGTGAAACTACTTTCAGAAATATATGCATATTAATTTGTCATGGCATCAGAACAAAAATTTAAACATATTTTTCCTGGGTAAGGAAGTTTTAGGTCACTGGAGTTATGCTCAAGCCTCCTCCCCATACAAACTTAGATTCATGAAGTCACAAATATTACATGACGTGAAAGTTAAATGTCTTAATATATAAAAGCCACCTACTGTATATATTGCAGCTAAGCATGGTCACATACTTTTCTGAGATGTTTAATACAAAATTTCAAATGGTTTCATACATATGGGCATACCTATTTGTTTAAATAACAGCAAGCAAGTATGACCATTTTTATACTTTGTTCCCTGGTTCAGTTCTTGGCTGTGATCCCTTCTGTGCAGAGTCTGCAGATCCTGCCCAAGTCTGCAAGTTTTATCTGGGTGCCCCAGTATTCCCACAACACTTCAAAGACATGTTTTGGTAAACTGGTGTTCTTCCAATATACCAGTAAGTCTGCATGCAGTGTGGTGTGCGAAACTTAAGACATACTTACTCATCACAGGCATTGTGAACATGAAGTTTGCATGTGCCAAAATAAAACCAAAAAAAAGTCACCACAAATTTTATATATTGAGATGTACACACACACACACACACACACACACACACACACACACACACACACACACACACACACACACACACACACACTCATTGTAGCCACATATTTAAATCATCTTGCTACCACTAAAAAAAGGAACAGTTAACTAGTAATTCTCTTTCCAAAATAAGACAGAATGCATCACAGAACATAAAGACCATTAGACCCCCTAACATTATAAGGGGACTTGATCCAGGCTCTGCAGAAGGACCCATTTTAGCTTCTGCCATAAGACATTAGTAGGCTATAACCAGTCATTCAGTTGTAAGGAAACTGACATATTTTCCAGGAAAATCTGTTACTTCATACAGGTGCCAAAGTAAACCTCATTAAAGCACAACTTCCAGTAACCACATAGACATTCACTTTACTTTATTTTTCTGAAAACCAATTTCTGGAAACACTGGCAGTTTTCACACAAGTCATTTCCAGTGCATAAATGCTGTTAAGGGTTGGGAATCAAACAAACTACTTAAGATGGAACTGTCCTGCAGACAGACTTTACTTACTGCCAATAATGCACTGCAAGCACTCTAACCTTCGACAGTACACACTATCTAAAATTTTAAAGAAGAAAAGTATCTCAATTATTTAGCACAGAAAAAGCTGTTGATGGGAATGGTAACAGTTAAGTGGCACTGATAGTAAGATATACAAAAGAATCTTAATAGCAACTTGACAGCTGCATTAAAATGTTGACAAAACACTATTATTGGTGTTTTTGGGGGGCAGGGGATCTTACACATGGACTACTTTTCATTACTGCTGAATAACAGACCAAATACAAAGAAAGTATGCTGGCTCCATTGGTACAGACAGACAGGAGCCCTGACTATGACCTAGGTATCCTGAGGATGATTCTCAGCTCAGGCACTTGTTGGAGCTGGTGTGGAGAAAAATAAGTAATTAGTCAATTCTTGTTCACCTTTCCCCAGGGAAGTGGTGGGCATAACATAGAAGTAGAAGCAGGCTGCTGCTTCTACTCCAATACCAGGGTTGGAGTGACAATTGGGCTGGATGAAGTGCCAGAAATGAGAACAGCACCATCACAGGGCTGGTGGGGGCACTCAGGTCCTCACAATTGATGGCCCAACTGGTGGGGGCACTCAGGTCCTCACAATTGATGGCCCAACTAACTAGCCTAAGGAAATAATTGCTAGTATGTCTGCTATGGCCTACCACTGTATTCAGATGCACCTCCTTGAGTAACTATGTTGACTCTAATCCCTCACTACCATGCGTAGCCTGCTTTACTAGCCAAATGGGGATGTGAATGGGTGGGGGGTTAAAGTACAGTTGTGTACACTTACCATAAATGTAGATGTTCGAGTGCATTCACTGTTGCAGTCATTACATTTGGGTTATCTGCTTGCAGGTAGCCCTCAGTCGGCCTGATTAACAAAGTCTTGGATCCTGCATCGGTTGCTGTCCCTTCTTCCATGACGTCAGGCTGTCAGGGGTATAAAACATGCAGCCGATGCCATTACATCAGTTTTTCTTGCCCCAGATGTCAGGTGCCCCCCTAATGGGGAGCAATTAAATATAAAAGTACAATGATATACCTCCAACAAAAAAGCAACTACATCAAAAAGGCTTTTAAGCATAGTAAAGGAAAGTGGAGGTATAGCCAAAAGAGGTTAGGGGGCTGGAGGGAGGGTAACCAGGACTGCAACAGTGAATACACTCGAACATCTACATTTATGGTAAGTGTACACAACTGTACTATGATCTTTGTGTTTCACTGTTGCAGTCATTACATTTGGGTAGATTCCCAAAGCTATGGTTGGGAGGAGGAATTTAGATAGCATTAGGACCAGCTATAAGGCCCTGCAAGACTGCAGTGGCAAAGCCAGCTCTGGATTTAGAGAAAATTGGCAAATGATAATGTTTGGTGAAAGTATGCATAGAACTCCAGGTAGCAGCTTCTAGGATGTCCCTGGTAGGGACGCCTCTGAGAAAGGCTGTAGATGTAGATGCAGCCCTGGTGAAGTGAGGTCTGATCCCCTGGGGGATAGGTTTTCCATGGTGCTTATAGCAGAAATGAATGCAATGGCCTATCCATTTAGAAATGGTTTGTTTTGAAATAGCCTTCCCCTCTGTCCCTGCAGCAAATGCCACCAGCAGTTGTTCAGATTTCCTTTGAGGTTTAGTTCTGTCCAAGTAGAATCTAAGTTGTCTGTGCACATCTAAGGATTGCAGTATCCATTCCCCTTTGTTCTGTGGATTGGGAACAAAGGTTGGCAAATGAATAGACTGATTAAGAGCCACACTGGATACCACCTTGGGCATGAAGGATGGATTGGTTCTGAGGGACAGCCTGTCCGCATGAAAGATGAAAGGCTCCACTGCCATAAGGGCCTGTAATTCAGATACCCTTCTAGCTGAAGTGATTGATAAAAGGAAAGCTGTTTTCCAATGAATAAAGTTTAAGTCTGCAGTAGCAGCTGGCTCGAAAGGAGGTAGAGTGAGTTTCTCCAAAACAAAGTTAAGGTCCCAGGCCGGGGTTGGAGCTCTCCTGGGTGGTCTAAAATTTTTGGCACCTCTTTGGAACTGCTTGAGCAGTGGATGAGAGAAGAGGGGAGGTTCTGTGCTATAACGAGCTGAAATGGCTGAGGCGTGGATTTTAATGGAGGAAAAAGACAGACCCTTATGCAGCATCTCAGTTAAGTATTGTAAAATCTGAGGTAAATTGGGTGCTGCTGTGCTCATCCCTTGAGACTGGTTCCAGGCACAGAACCTTTTCCACTTTACAGCATAAGATTTCCTAGTACTAAGCCACCTTGCCTCTAAAATGATATCCATCACAGGTTTTCTGAGGGATGGTAGAGGAGAGATTTTGTAATTAGCCAGGCTGCAAGGTTCAGTGTTAGACGCTGAGGGTGCAGAATCTGGTTCTTCTGCTGAGACAACAGGGAAGGAGTCTGAGGCAGGTGCCATGGGGATAACCATGACACACTGTGCAGGAGGGGGTACCAGTGTTGATGTGGCCAGTCTGGAGCAATCAAAATCTTCCTTAGTTTGTCCTGTTTGATTTTTAGTAGTACTTTGAAAAGCAGACGCAGAGGGGGGAAGGCATAGACTGATAGGTTTTTCCAACTGAAGGACAGAGCATCCACTTTCCAGGCTTGCTTGTGGGGAGTCCTTATGCAAAATCTGTCCAATTGGTAGTTCTGGGGAGAGGCAAACAGGTCTATATCTGGGCTCTCCCATTTGCTTGTCAACAAGTTGAAAATCCTTGGTTCCAGTTTCCACTTGTGTGGGTCCATGAGGTTTCTGCTTAGTCCGTCTGCCAGTGTATTTAATTTTCCTGGCAGGAATTGAGCTTGTAGGTGCACTTGGTAGCTCAAGGCTGTGTTCCACAATGCCATAGCTAGTCTGCAGAGGAGTTAAGAATGTGTACCCCCCGCTTGTTTATGTACCACATAACAGTGGTGTTGTCCATCTTTACCATACGTTGTCCTGGAAGAATGTGGTCCTTGAAGGTTGTCAGAGCATTCTGTACAGCTAACATTTCTTTTTGATTGATATGCAGGTGCATTTGACTTGGGTTCCATTTGACATGAATGCACTTCGCTGCCAGGTGAGCCCCCCATGCATAGTCTGATGCATCTGTTGTTAGGGTTTGGGCGGCAGGGGGTGGTGTGAAAGGTAGTCCCTTATTCTGCTGGCAGGCCTCTGCCCACCAAAGGAATTCTAGGCATAGGCAAGGTATGATAGGCATCATTGCTTCTAGATCCTGAGAATGTTGACACCATAGGCTTTTTAGATACCACTGCAGTTTCCTCATATGCAGTCTTGCATATGGAATTAGAAGAATGCAGGAGGCCATGAACCCCAAGGCTTGCAGTACTTGTCTTGCAGACAGCATGGTTTTTGTGGCCACTTGTTTGAAGTAGGTTGTCAAATGAATTTGTTTCTCTGGCGTGAGGTAAGCCATCTGGGAAGTTATATTCAAGCTTGCTCCCAGGAATATAATTTGTTGACAGGGTACCAGGTGTGACTTCTTTTCGTTTATGATGTACCCCAGACAACTTAGAACCCTTTGTACAAAGGCCAGATGATTCAAAAATATGTCCTGGCTTTCTGCCTGAATTAGACAATTGCCCAGGTATGGGTATATTTGAATATTTATTTGCCTGCAAAATGCAATAACTGGAGCTAGGCACTTTGTGAATACCCTGGGCACAGTAGATAAGCCAAAGGCTAGTGCAGAAAACTGATAGTGCGTGTAGCCTGCTTTGAAGTGTAGGTATCTTCTGCAAGATTTCCTGATTGGGATGTGCAGGTATGCTTCTTTTAAATCTAGTGTTGCCAACCAGGCATCTTTGCCTAGCATAGGAAGTAACTGGTGAAGAGTCAGCATCTTGAATTTTGGATTTTCCAAAAAGGTGTTTAGAGCAGACAGGTCCAGGATAGGACGCCATGAATCGTCTTTTCTGGGTACCAGGAAAAGTCTTGAGTAGAAACCTTGTCCCTTTTCCTCTTCCGGCACCAGTTGAATAGTCCCCATGCTTAAGAGAGAAAGTACTTGTTTTTGGCCCTCTGTCCACTGATTTGGGGGTAGGTCCAGTCACCCGCTTGGTGATGGCAATGTGTGGAAGTGAAATCTGTATCCCTGGGACGCTATATTGAAAACCCATTTGTCCTGGGTAATGAGTTCCCAGTTCTTTGCATGAAGAGCAGTCTTTCCCCCCAAAGGGGCAGTCAGTTGATAAGTGCTTGGAAATTTTAAACGGAAGTCATTGAGACAGTTTACCATAGGAGGGAGTCTTATTACTCCCAGATTTGGAAGTTGAGGCCCCCCACTGCTTAGTCTTGTGTGTCCCCTGGGACTGAAACCTGGGGCTTTTGCTGTGTCTGGGTTTGGCTTGAGAAGACCTGGAAGGGGCTGGAAAGGACCAATTCTTAGAGGGCCAGTGCCTACTAAATCTAGGAGACTGAACTTGTAAGAAATCTTTAACAGTTTGCATAGATTTAGCTTTATCTTCCATCTTTTTAAGAACTTCCTCAACCTTGCTGCCAAACAGGCGGTCCTGATTTAAGGGAGCATCCAACAGTTTAGCTTTAACATGATCAGGCAAGGATTGCTCCTTTAGCCAAGCATGCCTTTTGAGCACAGACCCAGTAACAGCAGCCCTGCAAGAGGCCTCTAATGAATCAAAACCACATTGCAAAATATGTTTTCCAACTTGTTCAGCAGGGGTCTATATTAGATCAGCGAATGCTTAAACAAGCGAACGCTGATTGATCGACCTTATTTAAGCGAATGTTCAAAATATCGAAGCAACAGAAACCTGAATTTTTTCCTAGGGAAATAATTTGGTTGTCCGTTTCTGTTGCTTCAGTATTTTCAGCGCTGTGGTGGAAAGTTACGGGTCGGATTCAGGTAAGTGTGCGATTGTGTGGATGGGTGAGTTGGGTGAGTTATGGTTAGGGCTCAGGTTAGGTATGTGTGTGACTGTGTGGACGTGAGGGTTAGGGTGGGTTTAGGTGAGTTAGGGTTAGGGAGCGGGTGAGGTGAGTGTGCGATAGTGATGGACCTTAGGGTTAGGGTTTGGGTTAAGGTAAGTGGATAGTTAATGGTGTGTGCATAGTTTAGTGTAGGGTTAGGTGTCAGATTTTATGTGTATGGATTTCTGTTTGTTTGGTGTGCTTGTGTTGTGCGTATGTGTTTTGGATCAGCGATTTTTTTCCCTAGGAAAAAAAATCGCTGATCTGACAGTTCGAGATTGTAAGCTTTCGCTTACATAAGGTCGATCAATCAGCATTCACTTTTTTAAACGTTTGCTGATCTAATATAGACCCGTTCAGCAGAATGCATTAAATCCTGTAATTCTTTATTTTCCACACAGTCAGGAATCAACATAATTTTCTGTTTAAGCAATCCAATAACATGTTGCTGATACTTTTAACATATGAAACTAGCAGTTTTAAAGCCCTAATGGCCAAGGTTGCAGAAGTGTAAATCTTCTTACCCCATCTATCCAGTGCCCTGGAGTCTCTATCAGAAGGGGAAGGATTTTTAGCAGTAGAAGCCTTAATGCCCTTGGACCCCTGTGAAATAGTCTCTGGATCCACGACAGGATTTTTAAAAAGAAACTTGTGTGACTCAGGGACCCTGTAGTACCTGTCAGGTTTTTTGGGAGCAGGAGGCAAGGAAACAGGGGCCAAACTAGATTCCGAAAAAGCATCATCAACAATGACTAGTACAGGAGGAAAAGCTAAAGGCCTGTGCTGAGGTAGGAGTAAGAGATCCCTAAGCCTCTTTCTTGAATCAGAAAAATCCTGGCTTTCCCAGTGGAAATGCTCCTTTAGAGTATGCAAGGTTTCCCCAAAAGAAAAATCCTCTGGAGGGGAAGTAGAGGGAATGGAGTCCTCTGCATCAGAATCCTCATACGTAGATAAGGGCAAATCCAGATCATCAGAAGAATGAGAAAAAACAGAATCCTGGTCAGAAGATTCATAAACAACTTCAGTCCTAGGCCTCTTATAAAGGGGGGGATTGGCTACCCCTGATTAGAGTTATTAAATCTTCAGTCATTCTTATCATTTGTTTTTTAAGCATAGAGCCCTGAGCATGTGGCCTGGGCATCAGTTTTTTAGGCATGGTTCGAGATTTAGGCCTAAGTGAAGAAGGAGGCATCGGTTTTATATGCAAGTCCGTAGGCCTGAATACACCCTCAGAAGCCGGTGCCTACACAGGGGCTCCGGACCCATCCAAGGTAGACATCTGTGGGTCCCATAGTTGAAGCATCACGCAGCATACTGGACTCCGAATGGGTCTCAGTAGAGGCCTGCAAATCTGAAGTAGCGGGTATCAGGGGTTGCGAAGCGCCTCACTGAGTACCGGCGAACTGGCGACTGGCTTAGGTGAAGTGTTGTCAGCAGTTTCGGACCTCGGCGGCCTGTCTCTGTCTTTATCTTTGCGTTTTTTTGGAATCCCGGTAATCGGATGGCTAACCGACGACATTTCTGGATAATTAAACCGAGAACCGAAATATTTAGAGGTGAAAATATACAGATGATGGATAGTGCGCTGATTAAATAAAGCACAAAACCGACAGCAAGGTACACCGTGGTCAGGGCCTAGGCAAGGAATAATGTACGAATGAAAATCTTTATGAGGTATTTGCTTTCCACACGTAATGCAATTAACTTTTACTGACATCGGTAAGGAGCAAGAAAAAGTTTCCCCAATGGGGTACTTAGCTTTAGTTGAAGACTTCGGTTCTGAAACTCGAAAATGAAAATTTCAGGAGTCGGCCGACCAGCACTTGCAAACTGCTTCTGCTTCGGGCACTACACGGCAAGAAAGACTGATGTAATGGCATCGGCTGCATGTTTTATACCCCTGACGACCTGACGTCATGGAAGAAGGAACAGCACCCGACGCAGGACCCAAGACTTTGTTAATCAGGCCGACTGACAGCTACCTGCAAGCAGATAACCCAAATGTAATGACTTCAATAGTGAAACATGAAGAACATCTTGTATGGTAGAGTAGGTGTGACTGGGCCTGGGGTGATGAAGGAGCTAATGAGGGGAGCTGATCTATGAGCAACTCTAAGGTATGCACATAAAATACAGTTGTATAAGTTATCACAATGGTAGCTGTTCAAATAAATCACTGTTAGTAAGTACCCTGCCAAGGACATCATACATCCAGCCTGTTTAACAAAGCTTGGGCTCCTTCCTCTCATATCATAAATCTGATTCATGACCTATGCATGAGAAAACATGTTACGTACACAAGGGATGTATAGGTGTGAAGTTCGCCAGAACTTTCTTGCTCCAGACAGAGAACAGTAAGGCTGAAGTCGGTAAAGAATAGAGGGGAAAGGTATGCCCACCTTAGCCAAGTCACAAGAAAATAAAAAGCTAAGGACAGAGGATGCATCTACTGCAACAGTGATCTATTCAGACATCTACAGTTATGGTAAGTTCTTGCACAACTGTACTAAGTCCTTCATTTGTTCACTGTTGCAGTACTACTCACTATTGGGAAGATTCCTAAAGCTTTTCTACTAACCAGATGAGAACTAAGGCATACAGCTAAATCAAGAATACCTTGAAGAATCAAACTTGTAAAACGAACTCTGGCTCTAGACATCAGTCTTGTGGTATTTTGTAAATGTGTGAATGGACGAGCAAGCAGCTACTTTGAGAATAGTTCTCGAGTCCAGACCCTTGAAAAAGGCACCAGATGAAACAGCCCCAGCAGAATGTGCTTTAACCTGGCCTTGAACAGATTTCCCCTAAAAAGAAAAACAGACAGAGATAGCAAGACAAATCCATCTGTTTTCCCTTCATAGGAAACAGACAGCTGATCTTGTTGTTGTTGTTTTTCTTTCGGCTTTTCCCGGTTAGGGGTCGCCATAGCGGAACTCCGGTCCGCTAATGATTGGCAGTCGATTTTTATGGTGCCTATTTCCTAAAAGACTTAATTTTGTCCAAATATAACTTGTCTGTGAATATCTAACAAACATACAATATCTCCCTTGCTTTGAAGATTTGCAAGAAAAAAGTTGGTAACTATATTGACAGGTTTACTATATGGACAGGTTCAAGGACATTTCATTTACATCTCTTGGTCCTAACAGAAGCCCTACCTATGTGAAAAATCAGGAAAGGAGAACAGGCTATAAGGGCGTATAACTCCAAGACGCTCTTAGCTAAAGCCAAAGCCACTAGCAAAACTGTTTTCATCACACATAATTTTAAAGAAGCAGAAGAAACAGGTTTGAAGAGACAGGGAGAAAGAGATTTAACTTCTCGAATACATAATTCAGGTCCAAAGGAGGAGAACAGGTTTTCTTGAATGCCTGGAATAAAGTACATCTTAAATTAATTGTTTGACCTCATAACATGAAGAAAGACGTGAATCCATAGGCAAACATGCAGAAATGGATGACAAATGAGCTTTTGGAGAAGAATATGCCATCCCAGAGTTTCATTGTACACAAATAAGTAAGATATGGATATCCACTTGATAAGAATCATGTCTTTTCTTACAGTATCAAATTGAAAACCCTTTCCATTTGGAAATATAAGATTTTCTTGTGTCAGCTTTTCTAGATGCCTATAATACCTACAGTATATCCTCAGGGAAAAATGTGACTAAATAGTATCAAATGCCAACCATACAAACATTCATGTTTAGAGTTTGTAAGTCTGGATGAATTAGAACCCTTTTGTTCTGGGAGTAAGTAAATCTGTGGGGATGTGGTTATTGCCTTTAGCTAGATGAAAAAGAATACCAAGGGGCTCTGGCTAACTAAGTTTGCAGCTAGGATCAGTCATTGAATCCCCAAATGACAGCCATCTTGCAAAAAAAATTTGCCTCAAATAAGTTATTGGTACCAAAATCATGGACTGAAACTAAATGCCAAAAAATACATTATTGTATCCTTTGGGAAGTCATCTATCCTAGGGAACTACCACATTAACAATATACCCCTAACAGCTAACCCTGTTGTTTGGGATTTGGGAACTTATGTGATTAGTAACCTAACTTCTGACTGACATGTGTCCGCTGTTGTAAGATATACATTGCACAGCTTATAAACAAAGGGACTGTGTCTAGATTTAGGGATGTCATTTGCCTCCTTTACTCAGCCCTCATTAGGCCAATCATTGAATACAGCTCCCCTTTGGCATACATCTGTCCATATACATGCAACAACTGCAAAGCCCTCAGAGATATCTTGCTAAAAGGATACAAGGCCTAAACAACATAGCCTACATGGACCAACTCAAAGTCCTGTCACTATACTCAGTATCCCTCAGACTGCTAAGAATTAACCTGTATCTGGCAACAAAAAGCATCCTCCAACCCAATACTGATGGATTTACTGCACATAAGCAAGTCAAATGGCATCAGAAATACTCAATCTAGGGATCTAAACCTCTTCAACATCAACAGAATGATTTGGAAGAACAGATACATCTCACAGAGGATACCACTGCTCTGGTACAGACTCCCCATCCACACAAAAAAAGAAGTTATGTCTTACCATAACATTCCATCTGTGTTGTTGATCTTCGTTCATTCATTACTTATGGGTTATTGGTTCCATCCTCAGAATTGAGCCGCCCAAATATCAAGCTCGTGTCAGCCAAAATCTCTCGAGCCAAGGTCCTACCCAGAACGCTCTATTCCCTGTTACCTCAGATCGAGTTGCAAGTTGATAGATAAAAGTAGAGGCTACCACCTCTGGTCATAACAGACCTACAATAAAGGAGTATATGAGATCAGCCAAGAACCTCTGGATGGGTGACGGAGGGTGGGAAGTAATGAAAATCAACAACACAGATGGAACGTTATGGTAAGACTCTTTATCTGATGTTGTTAATCTTTGTTCACTCCTTACTGATGGGACAGAGTCCCCAGCTACCTGTATCCCTGGGTGACCATCATGTAAGGACATTCCTGAGCACCATGGAGCGAAAAGAAGCTCTACCTCTGGAGGCCAAGTCCAATTTGTAATGAAGAATAAAGGTATGAGGTTTGGCCCAAGTCGCAGCTGAGCAAATATCATTGAGGGAAGCCTTAGTATGGAAAGCTGCTGAAGTTGCCATAGATCTTGTAGAATATGCTTTCACTCTGTGAGGCAAGGAGACCTTGTTTTTGTTGTAGATAAAGGTAATACAATTTCTCAGCCATGAAGCCAATGTAACTTTTGAGACAGGGTGACCTCGTCTTGGTCCAGAAAAAGCCAGGAATAGTTGGTCTGATTCACGGGTAAATTTTGTTTGCCCAGATAAAATTGTACTTGCCTATGAACATCTATGGAGTGCAGGTAATACTCTCCCTTGTTAGAGGGTTAGGAAAGAATACTGGAAAGTCAATATATTGGCTGATAGACCACTCTGACACCACTTTTGGTAAAAAGGTAGAATTAGTTCTCAGTGATGCCCTATCCTTATGGAAGATAAGGTAGGGAGGTTTGATGCATAAGGCTTGAAGTTCTGACAAGCATCTGGCCAATGTGATTGCAATCAGAAACAAAGTTTTCCAAGAGAGAGATTTTATATCACATGAAGATGCAGGTTCAAAGGGGGGAGCTGTTAGAGCTTGCAGAACCAAGGCCAAATCCCAAGGTTGTACTGGTTCTCTAAAGGGAGGTTTTAAATGGAGAACCCCCTTCAAGAAAGTTTTACAGAGTCTATGTGACATAAGCGAAGCATCCTGAAAACCAATGTGAAAATCTGAGATGGCAGCTAAATGCACACAAACAATAGAAGCAGACACCCCAGAGTGGAAAAGATGTGAAAAATAATCCAAAACCACCGAAACTGGGGCTGACAAGGGGTCTAATTGTTTATTCACTGCCCATAAAGAGAACCATTTCCATTTATTAAGATAGATTAGTCTGGTGGACGATTTATGAGATGCAATAAGAATATTGCACACAGGGGATGATAGGTTTTCATGCCTGGCAATCACTGGAAGTGGAGAAACCAAGCTGTCAGTTTCAGGGTTGTTATACTGGGGGGAGTCAGACCCTGCAGATGGGAGATCAATGCTGGGGATGGATTGAGGATCCACGGTTGATCTAGCAGGTGAGGCCAGAGGAAGGGAAACCAGACTTGTCGAGGCCAATGAGGATCACTTTGCTCTTCAACTGTTGTGCTTTCTTCAGAAATTGGGAGATGAGGGGAAGAGGATGATAAGCATAAAGTAGACCCGAGGGCCAAGCGTGGACTAGAGCACCTCTCGGTGACTGTCCCCGAGGGGGATTAGGGCAAAATAGTTGCTGCACTTGCAGTTAGTTGGGGAGGCAAACAGGTCGCAGCAAGGCTGGCCCCAGCGGTTGAAGATTCTTGCCGCTATCATAGGATTGAGGGACCACTCATGAGGTTGCAGAATACACCTGCTCAGTTTATCCGCTATCACAGTGGAGCTCCCGGGAATGTGCATTGCAATTAGAAAGCGGTTAGAAGCTATCACCCATTGCCATATTCTCAAGGCCTCTCGGCATAACGGGTAAGATCTGGTGCCCCCTTGTTTGTTGATGTATCAGACCACTGACATGTTGTCTGATTGGATTGCAATAGTCCCTGATGGAAGAATGGAATGAAATGCTTGCAACGCTAGTAGCACCGCCCTCAGTTCCAGGACATTGATATGCAAAAGGGCCTCTGTCTCCCACCAGGTGCCTTGGACCAAGTTGCCCTGACATAGCCCCCCCACCCTATCAGGGAGGCGTCCATGGTCACCGTGGCTATCGGTTGATGGGGGTTGAAGGGGCAAGACCATTGTTGGGGATTTCGAAACGTCCACCAGAGTAAATCTTGCTTGTATCTCTGAGTTACACTTATCTGAAAATACAAAGGATGTTGTAGAGGGTACCCCTGAGTGAGAAGTAACCACTGAAGGAGCCTCATGTGGAATCTGGCTAGAGGAACAATGGTGATCGAGGTTGCCATTGACCCCAAGAGTTGGAGTATAGATCGAGTAGGAGATTTGTGGTAACAGAGCAGCAGCTGAACCTGTTGCCTTATTCTTTGAAGCCTGTGATCCAGAAGGGATGCTGTGCAATTTCTTGTGTCCAACAGTACCCCTATAAATTCCAAAGACTGAGCTGGGGTTGTGTTGGATTTCTCCCAGTTTATAGTGATTCCCAGGCTTTGAGCTGTGAGGAGAGTGTAATGCAGGGCTTCTTCCAATAGACGCTTGGTGGGGGTGGTGAGGAGCCAGTCATCTAGATATGGAAATGCCTGGAATCCTTGAAGTTGCAAGTGAGCGATAACCACTGCTATGCATTTGGTGAACACTCTGGGGGCTGTAGAGAGACCGAAGGGCAGAGCTCGAAATTGGTAGTGACTGGCTCCTATGCAGAAGTGGAGGTATCTTCTTGAGTGTTTGCCCATTTTTATGTGGTAATATGCATCTTGAAGATCTACATACCACATCCAATCATCTTCTTCCAGAAGAGGAAGGATAGACTGAACCATGACCATCTGGAATTTCTCTGTTTTTACAAATTTATTCAGTGTGCTGAGATCCAGAATTGGTCTCCAGTCCCCTGTCTTTTTTGGTACTAAAAAGAACCCTGGGTAAAAAACGGATCCTATCTGGTCTGGGGGGATCATCTGGATGACTATTTGTTGTAGCAGCTTTTGGATTTCGTATGCTGCTGCTTCCCTTTGACTGAGTGGAATGTCGGGTAATACTCTGGATGAGATTGGACAAAGATGGAAGGGGATGCGATAGCCTCTGGATATTATCCATTGTACCCAGCAGTCAGTGGTTATATTTTGCCAGGCAGCAGGGTACAAGGAAAAAAGACCCCCAACTGCTTCCAGAGGTGAGCAGTCAGGCAATGCCTCAGGAGTGCTGATAGGGTTGGCCAGAGAATCTCTGGAACCCCAGTTTTGCAGACCTCCTCTGCCCCGAATGGGGCGTCTTCCATTGGAGTTCCCCCTCTGCCTCTAGGGGAGACTCGGCAAGTGCATCCCGGAAATAGCCCTGTGATTTACTATGCCACATCTTCCCACTCCTCTGATTTCTGGAGTAGAATCGCTGAGGAGTGGAGTGTCTGACACCAATGGCAGACAGGTTCTTGCCATCTTGTTCACACCTTGCCAGCATATCTTTCAATTTAGGGCCAAACAAAATAGCGGCCTCGATGGGGGCATTCATGAAGGAAGCCTTAAAGGAGTCAGCGAAGTCGCAAAGGTGCATCCAGGCATGTCGTCTGGTGACTACACCTGCCACTCTAGCCGCACCTTCAGTTGCGTGAGAAATAAAATGCATGGACGAATTGGAAATGGACTCTAGGGTGGCTATCTGAGAAGCCACGTTGTCACAGACCTCGTCAGAAACACCTCCTGCCAAGGTTTCAGGCAGCTGGTTGATAAGATCCCTCTGAAGCCTGGTAAAGTCTGCCAAATATTTCAAAGACCTTATGGCAAAGCTCGATGAAGCAAACGCATACTTCTCTAGTCTGTCTATCACCCAGGACTCCTTGTTGGGCTATCTTCTGCCAAATCCTTTTTAGTTGCAGCCACCACTACCACAGCATCTACTGGAAGACCTTGTGACCAATGTGGGTGCTCAGCTGGGGGCGATAATATTTTGGTCTCCTTGGCATCGCTTCCAGGGTGTCAGGAGCCTTCCATACATGCTGAATGATGAGCTGGATGAGCTCGTCGCCGGCGGGGTGAACCAGGAGGTAGGGGGCCGAGCACAAAAAGCCTGCAGGAATGCAAATTCCTCAGAGGAAGGATTAGAGGACTTCCAGTCACCCCTCTAATGATTTTGAGGATGTCACCAATGGACACCTCATCAGAGGGTGACCGTGGGGACCCTTTCCAGTCATCAAAATCTGTATCTTCAGTCAACGACTCCTCAGTGGAGTCCATGTGTTTCCTCTTGCATGACGCTTTGCGGGGTACTTCCTCAGTGGGAATTTCTGGGGAAGACTGCAAAGAGGGGGTCTCCTGAGGAGGAGAAACCTGAGGCCCTTGTGTCCGGTCGTTGTGGCTTTGTGACAGTTGCGGCACAGAGGGGGGGGGGACTCCAACGTGGGGTTTGCCAGTGGATGCAAGTAACCACTCCATGGCCTGAAAGGCCAGCTGGCCCACCCAAGGAGTGATGGGAGCCCGGAACCGAGCATGACAACCTCGGAACCAGGGTCACATCTTGCCCCGATGAGCCCACCCCCAGACCACGAGTCTCAAGAGGACCATGAACCATGAGAGAGGATCCCTGGAGGATTCCACTGAAAAAAAATCAGCGTGGAACCAGGAATGCCCTCCCCCACAGCACAGCCACTGGCCCAGTGCACCGAGGGCTACAAGGATGCCTCAGGTTCCAATGTGAGATCCACTACTGGAGTCAGAGGAAGGGAAGTTGCTGTCAGAGTAATAGGCTTCAAAACTTGGGTAGAAGTCAGAGGAGTGTATGCTGGAGTTTGAGGAGATATACATTTACCCGAAGGAGGGAACTTGGACAATGACAGGTGAGAGAGACCTCTGGTCACAAGCAACTGGTCAACAAGTCGCAACACATCTTGCTCAGAGAGACACTTGGTTGACCTCATGGAGAAAGCCGATGGCGATTCTGGCCTTTCTACAAAAGGACTATACTGACTACCAGCAAATGGATACAAGGAAAGAGGATACTTGGTCCTTGCTAATTCAAGAGGTGCAGAGCCCGGAACCATGGACATCTGCACCAAAGAAACAATGTTTAATTAGTCTGTGCCGATGACGTTAGCACCATGGAAGTTGAAGGCATCTGCACTGTAAAGGCAAAAGTCTGCCCCGATGGGTAAGGTGCTGTCGAGTAAAGTGTCTGCACTGATAATAAGCATGGTGCTGAGAAGGACTGCACCGAAGAACATGTCAGTGCCGAAAAAGTCTGCGCCGTTGAGTACAGAAAAGTCATACTCAGAGATGAAGGGGATTGTACTAATGGTGACAAAGGGGACTGTACCTGCATGGATGGTGCCGGTAAGGGCTGCAATGGAACTGTCGGAGCCATAGTTGTCTGCACCGGGAACTCCGGTGCCAATAAGGAAGACATGGCTGGAGCCAGAATAATTTGGAGCAGTGCCGAGCCTGGAGCCGACAGGGTCACAGGTGGTAGTGCCGAAGTAGTAATCAATTTCACCTTCTTATGAGTCGACTCCCTATGATCACCAGAGGGAGAAGAAGGGAGTGACTTTGATGATGAAGAGGAAGAACGCCTCTTACGAGGTTTAACAGGAGGGGGCGAGCCCTCCAACCCAGAAATAGCCTCAGAAAAAGGAGATTTGAGAAGACCTTTCAATATTAATTTAATCTTCCTATCATTAAGAGTCCTGGTTGAAAAATTTTTACAAATCCCACACAGGGGATCCACAGTAAGGTGGGAGACATTCAGATAGTTGACACATAAGTCATGGCCATCGGAAAGCGGAAACTTACAGCCGCAATCCTTACACTGGCTTAAAACCAACACTACTTTTCTTATCTGACATAATGATGTGGAGAAGAACGGTACCAAAAGGAAGAGGGAAAAGCTACCCAAGAGGGTAAGAAGAGAAAAGGAAGGATTACCAATGATGGTAATGAAGAATCACCTCAAAGGTAAGCAAAAGGGTAATAAAGTGAAAAGACTATAGGGGAGAGAGCCGAAAGGATACAATAGGGTAGGAAAATATTAGTAGAAACTATTTGAAAATAAAGTAAGAACAATGTATAAAACTTTCAAAAAATTAGACACTTAGCTGAGAGAGTGGCCTGACACGGCTGTACAGCAACGCGGCAAACGAGATCTGAGGTAACAGAGAACACAGCATTCTGGGTCGGACCTTGGCTTGAGAGTTTTTGGCTGATGTGAGCTTGATATGTGACAGGCTTGGTTCCGAGGATGGAATCGATAACCCATCAGTGAGGAATGAATGAAGATTAACACCGTCAGATCAAAGTTTATCCTTGTTCACATTCAAGTGTAACTTGGACCTATGAATAGGAAACAGAAAATTTACCCCAGGACTATCCTCAATGCTGCTAATGGACAGAGGCAGCTCCTAAATGCTTAATCCCATGCATGGGTCCCCTCAAATTATCTATGGTATGATCCCAGTTATTTTCATTAGGGATAATATATAACTATCAACCATGGGATGGGTAAAGGTCAATCTCTAACCAAATGGGATAGGTTAACTCGAGCACACACAGGAAAATTGACGACTTAAATGGCCTACAAGGGCAGCTAGCCTAGTACTATAAGCCTATATGAAGGAAGAACTAATGCTGTCTTGGCCAAAAGAGGATCATTAACAATACATTTGTATTGTCTTTCATGAATTTCAGAAGGACTTTTGGAATTAGTGGGAAGGGATGAAGCACAAAGGAATCTCCCTTTCCAAAAGACTGATAAGGTGTCCATTCTCCTTGTCACTGGGTGTGGTACTCTGGAGCAGAACAGTCTATGCAGCCTGTTCAAAGTATAGGCAAACAGGTCTAGCTTGGGAGTTCTTCACTGATGGACACTTTTAAGGAAGACCTGTCTAACATCCATTCCTGAGGATCTGCCTTTGATTTGCTCAAATAATCTGCCACTGAGTTCATCTCTGTTGGAACACAAATTTCTTCTACGAAAAGGTCATGATGGATAGCAGTCTCTCATACTTTTGTATCTAAACTGCAGAAATGATAGCAGTTTTGTTCCGTGTTTGTTGATGTATTGCATGACTGTGGTGTTGACTGTAGCGACTCAAAGGGTCCCTGGAGACCATAAGTGATGCAGGGATTGAAGAGTCAGGTTCGGGGCTTTCATTTCCTTGACATTTATGTGTTTGTTCCTGCCCTACCTCAATCATACACTTTGAGCTTTTGTGCTCATTGAACTGACCTACCTAAGCCAGGCCTGAAGCATCTGCAGTAGCTTCCTCAAATGGCACTCCTGGGTTGAATTATATATTACTGGTCCACCAAAGGAATTCCTTCTTCACAAAGGGTAAGACAGGAATTGTCCTTCACAAAGGGTAAGACAGAAATTGGGAAGTTCAGAGAAGAAGTGCAGTGCCCAGACTGAGTTGTGGTACAAGTTCAGAAAGGCAGTGTAGTGTCCAGACTGACTTGAGGTACCCCTGAATATTTTTGTGTGGATTCTGGCGAAACATATCATCTGTATGGCTGAAGCCATGTATCCCAGGCCTCTCAAAATCTCTCAGAGTTCACTTCTAAAGGAACACACAGGAAGTAATAAATCCTAAACTTTATTTCTGCCCTGACTTACTAGGAAAACTAGATCCTGGGAAGGTTGAAGGACAGATTTCTTCACATTTCCTGTGAAACCCAGGTGAAGAAATAAATCCACAGTGAATAAAAGATCCTGTACAAGTTTATTTCTTGAGGGGGCCTGGATGAGTAGATTATCTGAACAAGGGCATATGTGGATACCCTGAAGCCTGCAGAATGACATAATAGGGGCTAGACATTTTGTGAATACTCTGGCAGCTATAAAAAGACCAAAGGGCAAAGCTAAAAATGAAATTGCAAAGCACAAAATCTTAAAAATTGTCTGCAATCTGGATGAGTAGGCTTGTAAAGTTAAGAGTCCTTTAGACTCAGGGTTACCAGGTTGTCTTGAGAAATGATCATAGAGACTGGAGAGATATTCCGTCTTTTGAAAATTCTTAAAAGGTGTCCTGGATTGAAAAATACAAAATAGATCTCCATATACCATCTTTTTTTGTAAGAAAGAGAAGTCTTGAATAAAAACAATGTATTTTTTGAAGATAAAGCACTAGTTTTAAAGTGCCATAATGGCACACATCTTGTAGGATTGGGAAGCCAGGTGTTTTTAGTTTGGGGAAACTTCAGAAATTCCAGAGGTAGAGGAGGAATTATGTTGATAACCTATTTCAGTGAAGTTATCAGTCTCCATAGATACATTCACTTCTTTTTTGAGACTCTATGACCCTTTTTGTGAGATTTTTGTCTCAATGAAAAAAGGGGTCTGCCTTTGAGGGACAGTTCCTCTTAAATTTTGACAAAGGGGAGAGAAAAGTTACTTAAAGTCTTTTAATATTTTTTTTCTTCTCTGTTGCAGATTTCTGAAAATCTCAATAGTAGATGAACCAAAATGATTGACCCTGTCCAAAGGAGCATCAAGCAACTTAGTGATGACATCATCAGGATCATAGGAGATTACTATGCTATCAACCAAGAGGTCATTGTAAGCCTAGCCGCTTCAACCCAATGTAATACAGCAGAGGTACCAGTCAATGCCCAAGACTGCATTTAGTGATGACTGCCCATGTCCAGAAGGGTTGTGGGCACTATCCCCAGTAAGAATTTATGGTGCCTCATCCACTCATCCAGGTTTCTCTTGAACAGTGTCATAGAGGTGCTGTTTCACATGTTGGTACTCAATTCACAGGTTGGGCTCATAAGAATAAAGTATAGCTGTGTACGAATTTACCATAACAGTAGATGTCCTACTGATCACTTTTGCTATATTCTTGACATATGCGCTGCCACTGTTGATGGCCAGCCAGGGATACTAATGCTTTACCCTCCCTAGGTTGTACATCTGATACATGACCTCAGCTTGTCTGAATTTGGGTATAAAGGCAGATGTATGAGCATGGATCCTCAGATTATCTCCAAGCCTGGAGACTGGACAATTAGGACAGGTTTAGCTCAAATTGGTACGAAAACTCATCCATACCTATGTAAGAGAGCAACAGCAAGGGGAGATGGGGTGAGTCCACTGAAAATGGAAATGAGTACGAAAACAGTGGATGGAGGGTGGGATGGAATACTGCAAAAGTGAGCAGTAAGACATCTACTGCTATGGTAAGTTCTTACATAACTGTACTATGTTTTGAATGAAATCAGTGCTGCAGTATTCTTGACATACAGGTGATTCCCAGTGCTGAAGGAGGGAGGAAGGAAGGAAGTGGGGCTAGCTACTGAGGACGACTGACCTAGCAAAAGCTACCCTGGATTTGAAGAAAGCATCAATTTTGTAATGTTTGGTAAAGGTGTGTACAGTGGTCTTTAGTGTGTCTACCTCCAAGATGGACTTGGAGTATGCTCCTTTGTGAAAAGTCCCTGAGGAAGCAACTGCTAGTGGAATATGCTTTAGGCCAGGAAGAGAAGGTCTTACCATGGTGTGAGTAAAGAAAGTAATGGCCATTGAAATCCAGGCTGCAATAGTTTGGAGACTGGTTGCTCCAGCTTAGGAGTCACAAAGGATACAAGCAGCTGGTCAATCTTTCTGAAGGATGTAGTTTTATCCGGGTTAAATATGAGTTGCCTGTAAATGACTAGAAAATGTAAAAATCCTTCATCTTCCTGTTTTGAGGATTGAGAAAGAAGTTGGGAAGAAGAATAGCCTGACAGAGAGAGTTTATTCACTACTTTACGCATAAAGGATGGGTTAACTCTGAGAGTCACCCTGTCTCTGTGAAAATTTAGAAAAGGGGAAATAGCCATGAGAGCTTGTAGCTCTGAAACCCTCTTGGCAGAGATGAAGGCCAAGAGAGGGATGGTTTTCCAAGAAGAGAATTTCAGAGAAGTGGAAGAAGTTGAACTCTCCTGAGAAAAGCTTGACCTCTGGCCTAGTCATAAGTGGAGGGCTAAGACAGAAGCAGGCATTTGATAGTAGACAAATGAGCTTTTATAGATGAGTAGGCCAAGTCTTACTGAAGAAGCTTACAGAGATATTCACAGTACCATAACCACCTGTGCTAAGAGAGGATCCAGACTATGTTTGCAACACCAGAAGGAAACCTTTTCCACTTAGCCATGTAGTAGGTCTCCTAGCTTGTTGTAGGACTTATACTACTACTTCAAAGAGAAGAGATGTCTTTGAGGGATTAAAATCCTATCATCCACAGGGTTAGGCTGAGGGATGGAAGATTTGGGTGGAACAGCAATCCTTTTTGTGGACTAATCAGGTCTGGCTGTAGAGGAATCATCCTGTATTTTTTTGCAAGGTGAAATAGCAGACATAACTAATGTTGCCTCAACCAGAATGCACCAGCATGGGGAGTTTGGGTGTCTCCTTTTATGCTTTGAGAAGCATTTTTGGAAGGGGAGGCAGAATAGAGGAATTTATCTGTCTACTGGAAAGAGAAGGCATCTGTCCTCCAAGCTGTGGGACAAGGGTCCCTGGTGCAGAACTGGGGAAGCTGATGGTTGCTTGGTTAAGCAAAGAGGTCTATTTGAGGAGTGCCACATTGAAGTGTGATGTTGTGGAACATCTCTCTGTTCAAAGTCCACTCATGTGGGTCCTCCGGGGAGTGGCTTAAGCAGTCTGCCAGCACATTGTCCTGAGAGGGGATGTATGTGGCTGTGAGTGTGATGTTCATTTGTGTTGCTAAATTCCAAGCCTCCTGTGCTAACCTGCAAAGTTGGTAAGACCTCCCTTTTTATGTACTGCATGACTGTGGTGGTGGTCTGTGTACATTTGTAATGGTCTTCGTCTCCAAATGTGGGCAAAAATCTGAAGTGCTTGTAAAAAGAGCCCTCATTTGTTTTAGGTTAATGTGCTCTTTCGTGAACTGGGGTTGCCACTTCCTCTGCACTCAATGTAATCCTGTCCATGCCCTCTACAACAAGTCTGAGGCATCCATGTGAACCTGTTGAAGAGCAGGAGGTGTGAAAGGTAATCCTGGGTTGAGGATGACCTGTCCGTTTCACCACAAAAGCTCCTTGTTGACGTCATCTAGGTAGGGGAATTTTGGAATTCCTTGAGTACGACAGAAAGCTCCTACACATGCTAGGCACTCTAAACACACTTAATGCTGTGGAAAGACCAACAGGTAGGGCAGTAAACTGAGAATGTGAGGAGCCACAGAAAAACCTCAGGAATCTCCTGCAACAGAGAGATGAATGGGAACACGTAGAAAGCTTGTGGGAGGATGAAAGGTAGGACAGACTGAAGAGAGACCATTTTGAAAAATGATACCTTCTGGCATGTGTGTAGAATGGACAGGTCTAGGACAGGTCTCCACTGTCCTTTTCTGGAGATTAGGAAAAATCCTGGAATAAAACATTCTTTCCATGAATTCTTTTGATTCTTGCCATGTGGTACCATGAATCAAGAGTCCTTGAATAATGGGGGTCAGAAGGGATATCTGGTTTTCAGGACATAGTGGCATGCCACTCAGAGGGTGAATGTCTTACCAAGACATGACATAGTCTTCTTTGATGATGGACAGGACCCATTTGGCCAGGGAGAGTGACAACCATTGAGAAAGTGAGGTAAAAGGACTGGGAACAAGAGAGGAATGCTGCAGGGGTAGTCACAGGTTTTTGCCTCCAGAGGGCAGCCACCCAGACCCTTTGGGACTTTTCACAGCATCTTTTCATGGCTGCCTTCCTTTGTTTTTGGACTGTTCTCTGGTCCCTTCTAATGAAAGAGGTAGTGTCGGCTGGCTAGTTCTTATGGTACCTAGGAACTGAGGAGTGTAGGATCTCTGTCTGGAACCTTTCATGGTCTTGCACAGACTGGCTGCCTGATGGCCAAACAGCAAGTCTTTGTCCAAGGGTGAATCTAGAACTTTTGATTTGACATCTTTAGGTATGGCAGACTGTGAAGTTTTGAAAATCTATGGATAACATATCTCATGGCAGTTGCCCTAGAAGAAACATCTGCAGCATTGTAACTGCACTTGAAGGTGTGCCTGGCAATCAAGTGCCCTACAAAGGTAAGCTCAGCATCCATCGTTTAGAGTCTTCTGTAGGAGGATCCAAGATAACTTTTTATAAAAAGTTAAGAATAGAAATAAATACTTTGCCATTTGAGTCTGGTAATTAATTACCCTACAGGTAAGGATAGCAGAGGTATAAACCTTCTTTCCCCATCTATCCATAGCTCTACTATCTCATCAGTAGTACTGGGCGGAAGCTTAGAGGGCTTATCTGAAGAAAGAGACACTGCAGAGGGGTTTGCAACAGGGTTCTTATATAGACATTTAAGATCATCAGGAACCTTGTAAACCCTTTCTTGTATCTTAGAAGCTGGTGGTTGAGAAAAAGGTGCAGAAAAGATGGACTGAAGGGGCAGGGGTACCTATATCCAAGAAGGTGTAAAACCTCTTCTGAACATTAGAGATCTGTGTGGATTACCAATCAAAGTGTTTCATCAAGTTCTGTACAGTCTTCGCAAAGAAGCTTCCTCCATAAGGGAATCAGGTGAGAGGGAGTCTTCTTCACTGGAAGAGATTTTCCCAGGATAATGCAGCTGAGAGGAATACTCTAGAGAATGGTCAGAGACGTAGTTCTACTCCTCCTCAGAGGAAACAGAATCCAGAGTAGGTTTAAGAGGAGTAGCCCTGTGGTTGTGAAGACCTGTGGTTGTGGAGACCTGAAGGAGACCCACTTCAAAGACTTATTACTTTTGAAAAACCCTTATGAGAAGTTCATCCACTCCTTCTCTCTAGCCTGCTGAGGGAGAGACCACATGCTTAGTCTTCTGCTTTTTCTTTTCAGGTGTGACATCTACTTGGATGAGATGTTGATGTTTGGAACCATGTCTTATTTCTATTCGAGAGCCTAGAATGTCTTCTCTAACTTGAATCTGAGGGATACCATGGGTTCCTTCTGAAATGAAGAGAAGCAGTTTCTCAGCATACTAGCTTCCAATAGAGTCTCAGTAGTGGGCAACTAAGAAGTAGCCTGATGTACCATGGGTGTGGATCCATTTGAGGCTTTTTAATTTTTTTCTTTGATGGCAGAGACGTCCAATGATGCAGAATCAGCCATATTGGATTAGGACAACTGTTAAAGATGCTGGCACTCAAGAAAGGTGCTCACAGTAGTAAGAATAGATCTAAGGATTTTTGGAATGAACAATGGGCAGATTGAACAAGATTTGTGATCGTGTTCTGGACCTAGGCAAAAAAGACGCTTGGTATGCAAGTCCTTGTATGGAATCTGCCTACCATACTCATATTTATCCCTCCTAGCTGACATCTACAAATTTAACAAATTATCAAAAAAATAAAAAGGAAGGTTCCTCAGTGGGGCACTTGTCTTGATGAACGGAGCAAAGGTACCAGGCACCAAACAACGAACAATCCAACAGATGCAATACCTGCATTTCGTTAGTGGAAAGACAGTCTGGCGATTCACTCTCATACATTTTCTATATATCTCAACACATGTGAGCTGAGGTCATGCATCAGATGTACAACCCAGGGAGAGTAAAGCTTTGGTATCCTGACTGGATGTCAGTGGTAATAACCTATATGTCAAGAATACTGCAACAGTGACTTCAGTCAGGACATCCAAGAATATCTTCTTAACAGAGATTCATTTGCTTTTGCTGTGGCCCTAGAAGATGTACCAGCAGCATTATGACCTAATTTTATTGAATGATTTGTTACCCGAATAGCAGAGTTAAATAAACACAAAAGGAAGATTTTCTTGTCCGAGTTGGGAAAATCTGAAATTATCAAAAATGGATAATAGCTACGCAGTCATATGGGTTTGGTAGTTAATGACAAGAAAAGTATAGCAAAAGTGTACACTTTCTTTCCATACCTATCCTTGACCAAGAAATTAGTAGAGGATAAGAGTTTAATTGCTTTATCAGACTCAACAGAAATCACAGCTGAAATTGAAAAATTATATTTGTATGGAAATTTGTGACAGTCTGGTACCTTGCCAAACCTATCTGGTTTCATTGGGGAAGGTGGCTGTGACTCAGGAGTCATACAAAGAGACAAGAAACTATCCTGTAGAGCCCCAAGCAGAGGAGAAATGGCAGAGGAACATCCACATTTAACACATCATAGCAGACCTGGAAATCAGAGACTTGCTTACCCTCCCAGTGAAAATGCTACATCATCTTCAAAACAGTTTCCTCAAGGACAATTCTTCTAAAGGGAATCAGGAGAAAGGATGTCATCATCCTCCAAGTCAAAATGTGTAAAAATAATGAAGTTGTGAGTAGTAAGTCAATTATTACATGTAAGAAATTGAATCCTCTTCATCTAAAGATGCATCTCTCTCTCTCTTTTTCAGAGAAGTTGAAGAAATAGAGGAAAGAAATTATAGAGGTTTCAATGAAATCAGAGTTTTGAATGTACTTTGAGAAATATTATGCACTCCTACTGTCGATCAACTGGAGAAGTAAAGTACAGTTGTGTACACTTACCATAAATGTAGATGTTCGAGTGTATTCACTGCTGCACTCATCACATTTGGGTTATCCCTGCCAGGGTAGCCCTTGGCAGGCCCAAATACCAGAGGCTTAGTATTTCTGTGTCAGTTGCTGTCGCTTCAGGACTGACGTCAGGTTGTCAGTAGTATAAAGTAAGGCAGCCGATCCCATTACATCAGTTTTTCTTGCCCTAACCTGTCAGGAGTCCTCAAGTGGGAGCGAGTTTCTGGTGGAAGAACCTCACCAGTAGAAAGTAAATACCAATATGTCCCTTGTAAGGAAAGAGAAGAAAGAAGAGAGGGATGGAGGGAGGGAAACCAGGACTGCAACAGTGAATACATTTGAACATCTACATTTATGGTAAGTGTACACAACTGTACTATGTTCTTCGTGTTTCCCTGTTGCAGTCATCACATTTGGGTTGATTCCCAAAACTGAGGAAATGGGTGGAAGCAGTTAAGGAAACTAGGAGCTGGCTAGGATGCCCTGCAAGACTGCAGTGGCAAACCCTGCCCTGGATTTGGAGAAGATAGGCAGATGGTAATGTTTGGTAAAGGTGTGAACAGATGTCCAGGTGGCAGCCTCCAAGATGTCCCTGGTGGGGACTCCTCTAAGGAAAGCTGCAGAGGTGGAGGCTGCCCTGGTGGTGTGAGTCCTGACCCCCTTAGGGGGAGGCTTTCCATGTTGTTTGTAGCAGAAATGGATGCAGTGTGCTATCCATTTGGAAATGGTTTGTTTGGAGATGGCTTTGCCCTCTGCCCCTGCAGCAAAGCTAACCAGCAATTGATCAGACTTTCTGAAGGATTTAGTCCTGTCTAGATAGAATCTGAGCTGTCTGTACACATCTAGAATGTGCAGGATCCTTTCCCCCTTGTTCTGTGGGTTAGGAAAAAAGGTGGAAAAAATGAATGGATTGGTTGAGATCCACACTGGACACCACCTTAGGCATGAAGGATGGGTTAGCCCTGAGGGATATCCTGTCAGCATGGAAGATGATGAAGGGTTCCACAGCCATGAGTGCTTGCAGCTCGGAGACCCTTCTGGCTGAAGTGATGGCCAGAAGGAAAGCTGTCTTCTAGGAGAGCAATTTTAGCTCTGCTAAAGAGGCTGGTTCGAATACAAAGTTAAGGTCCCAAGCTGGGGATGGTGCTCTCTGGGTGGCCTGAAGTTGCTAGCCCTTCTTAGGAACTGTTTGATCAGAAGGTGTGAGAAAAGGGGCTGCTCAGTGTTGAAAATGAGCAGAGATAGCAGAGGCATTAATTTCAATAGAGGAAAAGGAGAGGCCACTGTGTAGCAGGTCAGCTAAGTAATCCAGGATGAGAGGGAGGGAGGGCTGTGCCGTATTGGCTCCCTTAGCCTGAATCCAGGTGCAGAACCTTTTCCATTGGTCAGCATAAGACATTCTAGTGCTAGGGTGTCTGGTCTCATGTATAACATCTAGAACCTGTTGACTGAGGTTGGCAGATTGATAGGGAGCTATGGAATAAGCCAAGTTGCCAAATTGAGTGTCTGCAATTGGGGATGCATGAATTCCCATTCCCTCTGGGTCAGGAGGTTTGGAGTCTGAGGGAGATGCCATGGTGGCAGTGGTGACAGGATGCGCAGCAAGGGGAGCCAGTGCTGGCAAGGCCAGTCTGGAGCTATAAGAATTGTCCTTGGTTTTTCCTCCTTTATTTTGAGCAGTACCCTGGAGATGAGAGGTAGTGGAGGAAAGGCATAGACCAATAGACTGACCCAGGGGAAGGACAGGGCATCCACTTTCCATGCCATGCGGTGATGCTCCCTGGTGCAGAACATGTTGAGCTGATGGTTGGTGTGGGAGGCAAAGAGGTCAACCTTTGGGGTGCCCCATTTCTGAGTTAATAGGGTGAAGGTTCTTCTGTTGTGCTGCCACTCGTGTGGGTCCAGAAGATTTTCACTTAGGTGGTCTGCCAGAGAGTTGAGAGAACCTGGTAGGAATTGTGCTAACAGGTGGAGTTGCATGGCAGAGGCTGTGTGCCAAAGGGTCAAGGCCAGCCTGCATAGAGGGTAGGAGTGAGTCCCTCCCTGCTTATTGATATACCACATCACAGTGGTGTTGTCTGTTTTGATCAGGAGAGCCCCTGGGGAAAGAAGGGGCTTGAAAGCTATCAAAGCATGCTGGACAGCTATCATCTCTTTCTGGTTGATGTGCAGATGGATTTGCTGTGGGCTCCACTGGCCCTGTATGCACCTGCCATCCAGGTGTGCACCCCAGGCATAGTCTGATGAGTCTGTGGTGGAGGGTCTGGCTGGCAGGGGGTGGTGAGAAAGGCAGTCCTCTGTTGTGGGAGCATGCTGTTGCCTACCAAAGAAAATCTTTTCTGAGGCAAGGTGTTATAGGTATTAGTGTCTCCAGGTCTTGAGAATGTTGACACCAAAGGCTTTTTAGGTACCAGTGAAGTTTCCTCATATGTCGTCTGGCATACAGAATGAGTAGAATGCAAGATGCCATGAACCCCAGAGCTTGCAGGAATTTCCTTGCAGATAGCTGGGGTCTGGTGGCTAGTTGAGAGAAGTATGCTGTCAGAAATGTTTGCTTTTCTGGTGTAAGGAATGCCATCTGGGATGTTGTGTCTACACTTGCTGCCAGGAATATAATCCTTTGGGTGGGTACCTGTTTGGATTTCTTTTCACTGATTGTGTACCCTAGGGAAGTTAGTAGGGACTTTACAAAGGCCAGGTGCTTGAGCAGCTTTTCCCTGGGGCTGTCTGCTTGAATTAGGCAGTCATCTAAGTATGGGTAAATCTGGATATTCCTTTGTCTGCAAAAGGCAATGGCTGGAGCCAGACATTTTGTGAAAACTCTGGGAGCAGTAGATAAGCCAAAGGGAAGCGCAGAGAACTGAAAGTGCTGAGATCCTGCCCTGAAACGTGGAGGTAGGCCTCTTCTAGGTCTAGGGTGGCTAGCCAAGCATCCTTGGAGAGCATGGGTAGCAGCTGCTGGAGGGTGAGCATTTTGAATTTTGGGATCACCAGCAAGGTATTTAGAATGGATAGATCGAGGATGGGGTGCCAGGTGCCCTATTTTCTGGGTACCAGAAAAAGTCTGGAGTAGAAACCTTGGCCTTTCTGTTCTACAGGAATGTGCTCTACTGCCCTCATGGACAGCAGGGAAAGGACTTGCTTTTCCACCTCTTCCCACTGGTTTGGAGGTAGATCTGGGAACCCTTTTGGAGTTGGAAGGGTGTGGAAAAAAATTTGTATCCCTGAGACACTATGTTGAGAACCCAGCAGTCGTTGGTAATAGTGGCCCAGGTGCTTGCATGAAAGGAGAGTTTTCCTCTTAGGGGTAAGTGAAGGTGGGCAGAAGGAGGGGGAGGGGGAGGAGAGTCATTGTGAGTTCTTACCATAAGAGGGTAGTTTAGAACTCTCTGGTTTTGAAGTGGAGGTAGTCCACTGCTTAGATCTCTGCATTCCCTGAGATTGCTGTCTGGGGGGGGGGGTCTGGTTCCCCAGGGTCTGGGCTGAACTGACCTGGTGGGAGCAGGAAAGGACCAGTGCTTGGAGGGACAATGCCTGGTGAAACTGGGTGGCTGAACCTGTAAGAAACCCTTAACTGTCTGCATAGATTATGCTTTTTCATCTATCTTTTCTAAGACCTCTTTTGCCTTAGTGCCAAATAAGTTGCCTTTGTGCAAGGGGGCATCCAACAATTTAGATTTAACATGGTCTGGCAAGGGCTGTTCCTTAAGCCATGCATGACTTCTAAGGACAAAACCGGTGACTGCTGCCCTGCAAGAAGCTTCAAGTGTGTCAAAACCACAGTGCAAGTTGTGTTTAGTTACTTGACTTGCAGAATGCATTAACTCTTGCAACTCTTTAGATTCTGCACAAGCAGGAAAAGAAGACATTTGTTTTGTTTGAGGAGTTCCAGGGTATGTTGCTGAAAATGTAGCATATGGAACTGACAGTTTAGTGCTCTGATGGCAAGAGTAGCTGAGGTGCATACTTTTTTACCCCATCTGTCTAGTGCTCGGGAGTCCCTATCTGAGTGGGTGGGATTCTTAGCAAAGGTTGATTTTATTCATTTAGGCCCTTTAGAAATTACCTCAGGGTCAGCAGTAGGATTTTTAAAAAGAAATTTGTGCGAGTCCCCTCTGGTTTTCTGGGTGCAGGAGGGAGGGTGTTAGGGGTCAAGCTGGATTCCAGGAAAACATCCAGAACTGGGGGGAGTCTCTTTTTAGACTGAGGGTAGTCCTGACTTTCCCACTGGAAATGATCCCTTAAGGTATGAAGGGTTTCCCCAAAGGAAACATCCCCTGGGAGAGAGGCTGAAAGAATGGAATCCTCTGCATCAGAATCCTCATAAGCAGAGAGGGGTTGCATGTCTTCATATTCAGATGCATCAGAGTCATCGGACTCCTGTTCAGACAAAACTACAGGGGACAGATATCTTTTTCTTTTGGAAAGGGTAGCTTGGCTTCCACTGATTAGCATGATAAGGTCTTCTGCCATTTTAAGCATTTGAGTCTGAGGCAAGGAAGCAAGTGCCTGAGATTGGGTCGTTGGTTTCTTGGGTGTGGTTTGTCCCCTGGGCCTAACAAACTCAGTCATTTTCGAAAGAACGGTAGTCGTGAAAGAAGACGTCGGTTTGTGTCGAGAATCGGTAGTGCGAAGGACTTCCTTGGAAGCCGGTGCCTGCCCAGTGGCCCTGGACCCATCCAAGGTAGAGATGACCACAGGATCCTTAGTCGAAGAAGAGTTTTGCGGCATACTGGACTCCGAAAATGTCTCAGTAGCAGCCTGCGAATCCACAGAAGCGGGCATCAGTGGCTGCAAAAGCGGCTCACTGAGGACCAGAGAACTGACGACTAGCTTAACGAGAGAGTCGTCGGTAGGTTTGGACCTTTGCGGTCTGTCTTTGTCTTTATCTTTACGTTTGTTTAGAAGATCTGCTGTTGGATGGCTTACCGAAGCCATATCAGAGTTCAAAGACCATAAGCAAAAATATCTAGCTACAATAAGGGCCTGACGATGCACAGTTCTGGCGTTGAACAAAGCACAGAAGTGACAGCAGGGGACGTCGTGGTCTGGGCCTAAACAATTGATGCGGTAAGAATGAAGGTCTCAGTGTGGTATTTTCTTTCCACAGGCGAGACAACTGTTTACTTTTTCTGACATCGGTTAGTGCAAGAAAAAAGGATCCTCAACGAGGTACTTAGCTTTAGAAGACTTCAGCTTCAATTCGGTAGATGAAACCCAGGTAGCAACTGACCGGCAGTCGTGCACACTGCTTCGGGCTCCACGACAAGAAAGAATGATGTAATGGCATCAGCTGCCTTAGTTTATACTACTCATGACTTGACATCAGTCCTGAAGCGACAGCAACCGATGTAGAAATACTAAGCCTCTGGTATTCGGGCCGGCCGAGGGCTACCCTGGCAAGGATAACCCAAATGTGATGACTGCAACAGTGAAACACGAAGAAAGTACAGTTGTGTACACTTACCATAAATATAGATGTTCAAGTGTATTCACTGTTGCAGTCATCACACTTGGGTTATCTGCCTGCAGATAGCCCTCAGTCAGCCAGAATACCCGAGTCTTGGGATTTCTGTGTCAGATGCTGTCACTTCTTCCATGATGTCAGGTTGTCAGGGGTATAAAACAGGTAGCCAACGCCATTACATCAGTTTTTCTTGCCACAGATGTCAGAAGCTTCCCAAATAGGAACCTAGTATATGGTGTGGAACACCACCAATAAAAAGTAAATACCTCTGCCATAACAAATGGCCATATAGAGAATAGGTAGAAAAGATAGAGAAAAACAGGGGGCTGGAGGGAGGGAAACCAGGACTGCAACAGTGAATACACTCTAACATCTACATTTATGGTAAGTGTACACAACTGTACTATGTTCTTCGTGTTTCACTGTTGCAGTCATCACAGTTGGGTTGATTCACCAAAGCCAAGGAAGGGTGGAGGCATTCAAGAGGAGTTAGGGCTGGCAAGCAAGCTTTGCAAGACTGATGTAGCAAATCCATCTCTGGATTTAGAAAAAATAGGTAAGTGGTAATGCTTGGTGAAGGTGTGTACAGAACTCCAGGTTGCAGCTTCCAGAATATGTCCCTGGTAGGGACTCCCCTGAGAAATGCTGTAGAGGTGGAAGTAGCCCTAGTGGAATGTGTTCTGATCTGATGGGGTAGGTTTTCCATGGTGCTTGTAGCAGAAATGGATGCAGTGTGCTATCCATTTGGAAATGGTTTGCTTAGAAATTGGCCTTGCCCTCTGCCCCTGTAGCAAAGCTACTAGCAGTTGGTCAGATTTTCTGAAAGGTTTAGTCCCGTCAAGGTAGAACCTGAGCTATATGTGAACGTCCAAGGAGTGCAGGATCTTTTCCCCTTTATTTTAAGGATTAGGGAAGAAGGTTGGCAAATGGATGGCTTGGTTTAGAGCCACACTTGAGACCACCTTAGGCATAAAGGATGGGTTAGTCCTGAGGGAAACCCTGTCAGCATGGAAAATAATGGGTTCCACAGCCATTAGTGCCTGTAACTCAGACACTCTTCTAGCTGAGGTTATGGCTAAAAGCAAGGCTGTTTTCCAAGAAAGGAATTTTAACTCTGCTGAAGCCAGAGGTTCAAAAAGGGGGGGCATCAACTTTTCCAGTACAAAGTTAAAGTCCCAGGCAGGGATGGGTGCTCTCTTAGGGGGCCTTAAGTTGTTAGCCCCTCTCAGAAACTGCTTGATGAGAGGGTGAGAGAATAGAGGTGGCTCAGTATTATAATGAGCTGAGATGGCAGAGGCATGAATCTTAATGGAGGAGAAGGATAGGCCTCTGTAGAGTAGCTCTGCTAGGTAATCAAGGATTTGAGGTAAGGAGGGCACAGCTGTGTCCTTTCCTTGAGACTGACTCCAAGAGCAATATCTTTTCCACTTCTCAGCATAGGATTTTCTAGTACTAGGCTTTCTGGCCTCAAGAATGACGCCCAGCTCCTGCTTGCTGAGGGTTGCTGGTGGAGTATTCAGGGGATAAGCCAGGCTGCAAGGTTTAGGGTTTGCAGCTGTGGATGCAAAATCTCTCCCTCCCGCTGAGACAGCAGGGAAGGTGTCTGATGAAGGTGCCGGGATGGCACTGTTGTCAGACTGCGTAAGAGTGGATACCAGTGCTGGCGAAGCTAATCTGGGGCAATAAGAATTGCCTTGGACTGTCCTGTCTGATCTTGAGTAGTGCCTTTGAGAGGAGGGGCAGAGGGGGAAAGGCATAAATTGAGAGGTATTCCCATCTGAAGGATAAAGCATCCACCTTCCAGGTCCTGCTGTGAGGGTTCCTGGTGCAAAATTTGCTCAACTGGTGGTTCTCGGGGTCCACCGGCAAAAAGGTCCACCTCCAGTGTCCCCCATCTCTGGATTAGAAGGTTGAAGGTATTGGGCTCCAATTTCCACTCGTGTGGGTCCAGGAGATTTCTGCTTAAGTCGTCTGCCAGTGAATTCTGTTTGCCTAGCAGGAACTGAGCTTGCAGATGCACTTGGTTGCTCAAGGCTGTGTTCCACAGGGCCATGGCTAACCTGCAGAGTGGGTAAGAATGGGTTCCCCCTGCTTGTTTATGTACCACATAACTGTGGTGTTGTCTGTTTTTATCAGCAGCTGTCCTGGAAGGATTAGGAATTTGAAGGCTGTCAGAGCATACTGTACAGCTAACATCTCTTTTTGATTGATGTGCAGGAGAATTTATCCTAGGCTCCACCTTCCCTGAATGCATTTGCCTGCCATGTGAGCCCCCCATGCATAGTCTGATGCATCTGTAGTCAGGATTTGGATGGCAAGGGGTTGAGTGAAAGGCAGTCCCTTGTGGTTGCATGCTTCTGCCCACCAAAAGGAACTCTGCCCTTAGACAAGGAATGATTGGAATGACTGTGTCCAGGTCCTGAGAAAGTTGGCACCAAAGACTTTTTAAGTACCACTGAAGTTTCCTCATATGTAGTCCTGCATATGGAATTAGCAGAATGCATGAGGCCATGAACACTAGGGCTTGCAGTATTTTCCTTTTAGATAGCTGGGTTTTGGTGGCCATGTGTTTGAAGCAGTTGTTCAAATAGATCTGTTTTTCTGGAGTGAGAAAGGCCATCTGGGAAGTTGTGTTCAAGCTTGCTCCCAGGAATACAATTTTTTGACTGGGCACCAGTTGTGATTTCTTTTCGATGACGGTGTACCCCAATGAAGACAGGAGTCTTTTTACAAATGCCAGGTGTTGAAGTAGTAATTCCTGACTGTCTGCCTGAATTATGCAATCGTCCAAGTATGGGAAAATTTGGATATTTCTCTGCCTGCAGTATTCAATGGCTGGAGCCAGGCACTTTGTGAATACTCTGGGTGCAGTAGATAAGCCAAAGGGAAGTGCAGAGAATTGATAGTGCATACAGCCTGCCCTAAAGCGGAGATATTTCCTGCAAGACTCTCTTAAGGGGATGTGCAGATAGGCTTCTTTTAAGTCTAGGGTGACTAGACCGGCATCCTTGGCTAGCATAGTGAGAAGCTGTTGCAAGGTTAGCATTTTGAATTTTGGGAACACCAGAAAGGTGTTGAGAAATGCTAGATCCAGGATTGGGTGCCAAAAGCCCTCTTTTCTGGGAACCAGGAACAGTCTGGAGCAGAAAGCCTGCCCCCTTTGTTCTACTGGAGCAGGTTGAATGGCCCTGATACTGAGCAGGGAATGTACTTGCTTTTGAACCTCTGCCCACTGGTTTGGAGGAAGGTCTGGAAACCTGCTTGGGGTTGGCAGGGAATGGAAGTAGAATTTGTACCGCTTGGATACAATGTTTGGAACCCATCGGTCCTGAGTAATGGACATCCAGTTTTTGGCATGAAGGGCAAGCTTTCCTCCTAGGGGCACAAGTAGATGGGCAGGGCTGGGAAGGATAATTGCCAAGTCATTGTGAACTTTTACCATAAGAGGGTGGCTTGCCACTCCCTGTTTTTGAGGTGGGAGCACTCCATTGTTTAGATCTCTACATACCCTGAGACTGTAGTCTTGATGGTCTGGTTCCCCTAAGTTTGGACTGAGAAGGCCTGGAAGGGGCTGAAAAGGACCATTTTTTTTGCAGGCCAATGCCTACTAAATCTAGGTGGCTGCACTTGTAAGAATTCTTTAAGTATGCATAGATTTAGCTTTTTCTTGCATCTTTTTAAGAACCTCTTCTGCTTTGGTGCCAAACAAACAGTCCTGATGGAGCGTCTAGTAATTTTGATTTGACATGGTCTGGCAAGGTTCGTTCCTTCAGTCAAGCATGCCTTCTCAGTACAGATCCAGTGACTGCTGCCTTGCAAGATGCTTTTAGGGCATCAAAGCCACACTGCAAAGTATGTTTACTAACTTGGTTTGCATTATGCAAGAATGCATTAACGCTTGTAAAACTTTATTTTCTGCACAATCTGGAAGTAACACCATTTTTTGTTTAATTTGTTCCATAATATGTTGCTGGTACTTCAACATATGAAACTGGCAATTCAATGCCCTGATGGCCAGAGTTGCAGAGGTATATACCTTCTTACCCCATCTGTCTAAAGCTCTGGAATCCCTGTCTGAAGGAGTAGGGTTTAGGCTGTAGTAGCCTTAATACCTTTAAGCCCTTAGGAAATGTTCTCTGGATCCGCAGTAGGATTCTTAAAGAGAAATTTGTGAGAATCAGGTACACTGTAGTACCGGTCAGGTTTTCTTGGAGCGGTGGTAGAGTGTCTGGAGTAATACTGGATTCCATGAAGACATCATCTACAACATCCAGGACAGGGGATATAACTAGGGGCCTGTGCTGAGGCAACTCTAAAAATTCTCAGTGTCTCTTTTTCGACCAAGGATAATCCCGGCATTCTCAGTGGAAATGCTCTCAAAGTATGCAAGGTTTCCCAAAAGAAAAATCCTCTGGAGGGGAGGCAGAGGGAATGGATTCCTCTGCATCTGAATCCTCAAAGGTAGTTAAGGGTATGTCCTGGTAATCAGAAGGGTCAGAGTCATCGGACTCATGGTCTGTAGAATAAGAAAGAAACTCAATTCTTGGTCTCTTAGCAGGGGAAGGCTGGCTTAACCTAATTAGGGTGATAAGGACTTCAGCCAATCTAAGCATTTGTTTTTGAGGCATGGGAGCTCGAGCATGTGCTTTGGTCATCAGTTTTCTAGGCGTAGTGCGTGTTCTGGGCCTGAGAAACTTGGTAGTTTTAGCTAACAATTAAGTTGTCGGTTTAATGCGAATATTGGTAGGTCGGAATACACCCTCAGAAGCCAGTGCCTGCACAGCGGCTCCAAACCCATTCAAGGTAGAGACAACCGCAGGTTCCATAGTCAAAGAAGCATCTCGCTACATACCGGACTCCGAATGTGTCTCAGCAGAGGCCTGCGAATCTGCAGAAGCAGACATCAGGGGCTGCAAAGATGCCTCACTGAGTACCGGCAGACTGGTGACTAGCTTAACGGAAGTGTTGTCAGCAGTTTTTGACCTACGAGGTCTGTCTCTGTCTTTATCTTTGTGCTTTTTCAGAAGATCGGTAGTCGGATGGCTTACCGAAGCCATTTCAGAATATGGGGAACGAGAGTGAAAGAATTTAGCAACAAAAATAACTCGATGATGAATGGTTCGGGCATTAAACAAGGTCTAAAACCGACAGCAACGGATGTCATGGTCTGGGTCTAAACAGGTGACGCAATAAGAATGAAAATCTCTGTGAGGTATTTGCTTTCCACAGGCAAGACAATTGTTAACTTTTTCTGACATCGGTTAGAGCAAGAAAAAAGAATCCCCAACAGGGTACTTAGCTTTAGAAGACTTCAAGTTTGAAACTCAAAAAATGAAAATTTCAGGTAGTGACCGACTGGCACTTGCGAACTGCTTCTGCTTCGCGCTCCTTCTCAGCAAGAAAGACTGATGTAATGGCATCGGCTGCCTGTTTTATAACCCTGACAACCTGACATCATGGAAGAAGAGACAGCATCCGATGCAGAAATCCCAAGACTCTGGCAGTCGGGTCAACCTGCAGGCAGATAACCCAAGTGTTATATCTGCAACAGTGAAACATGAAGAACATCATCAGGAGGAGGGGTATGCTTAGTTTTGTATTTCCTCTTTTTTGGAGTAGCATCAGTAACAATGTTGAAAGGAGAACTCCTGATGTACCTCAATAAATGTACCAGGGGCATCCCCTTCAAGAAGGATATGTGGAATGCCCTCAGATCCCTCAGAAATAATCATCTGAGTTCCCTTTTCATGGCCCTGCCAACTGTTTGGTTGTATTGGATGTGTCTTCACAATGCACTTAGTTGGCCTCTGGAGGGGTCACAACAGTGGGAAAAGCAACAGAAACCAGGCTGTCTGAGAACTTACCATGAACCCCAACATAGATGTCCAGGTCTGACTAGACAACAGAAGAACCCATAAGTAAAAGAAATGTTTTTTTTTTCTATTTTAATGTCATCACAAATGTATGCTGTTGGTTTACTTTTGCAATCATTGAAGTACAGAGTTTTCCCCCTAGATGTTTGACATCACCAATAAATTTTATAGATGAATTTTCTGTTGAAGAAAGTAATCGGTGATATAAAGAAATGTATTTCATATATATATATATATATATATATATATATATACACACACACACACATATATATACATATATATATATACATATATATATATATATATATATATATATATATATATATATATATATATATATGTGTGTGTGTGTGTGTGTGTATATATATATATATATATATATATATATATATATATATCTATACAAACATACATACACACACACACACAAATATATATAAAATACACACACACACACATATATATATATATATATATATATATATATACACACAAAAAGAAGGCACTTTAATATCATCCAGAATCATTCCGAGGTGGAGTGCTTTAAAATTCAATATTATGGAAAGCAAACCGTCTGAAAGACAGAGCTCACACAGTGTGAGTTGCAGTCATTGCATCATAAAGTAGGAAGGTGACCAAGGGTATCCCTTAATTGCTCAGTGCTGGGACTTCTCCTTTTTGTTCTTTATTTCTCATATCTCCAAGTAAACTGAAAAAACCTCTGATTAACAAAGTTTGCAGATGACTGTAAACTCCGGTTTGTTAAGTCACCCTCTAACAACCAACCTTCCAGAATGAACTCTCCCTAGTAAATTTTTGTTGTAATAAAAATGGGCTCAACAAAAATACTATCAAATGCAGTATCATTACTTTTGGTATGCAACCCCACCCCTCAAAATAATGTAGTGACAACACACCACTACAAAACTAAAATATAGTCAGGGACCTAGGAATATGTACTGAGAGTTTCCCTCTCTTTCGCCCATCATTATATAATGGCTGTCAGGAAATTCTTTTATTTAGCACAATCGGTTGGTAAAGGAATAACATTAGGGCCTAAAAGAGGTAATCACTTCCTAATACTCAGCACTGATCAGACCAAATAATGAGTACAATGCCCACACTTGAGAGGTAGTAACATCCAATGTTTGGGATGCACCAAAGTAAACATATCAAACGATTAGAAGGATCTCAAATATTCTTAAGTAAAAAGATTACAAGTCTAAAGTCCCTGAGCTGTCAATAAAGGCTGGAAACTCTACAATTACCCTGTGCCTTATACACTTTTGAGCAGAAGATTCCTCTCACAGTTGCAATGCCATAAATGACATGGCTGTCTTGGACCTAATGTATCTTGGCAAGTCCAAAGGCTTCAGCAACACTAGAACATGGACCTTGAATTTTCACTAACATAAAAAAAATGGTTGAGGGACAAGTTTATAACCCAGCACCTCCCTAACCTCTCGGATAAATTTCCTGTGTTCCTGAAGCAGTGTAACTCATCTTCATTAAACAAAACATAGATGACTGGATGTTTTTACACAAATTTATTCCAGGATCGACTGCTATGGTCCTCCTGAAGAAAGAAGGTGTGGCCTGAGAGAGGCTGCTGACAAGAGGCTCATACTGAGTCATAATACTTAACAGCTTTAGAATACCTATGAAATCTACAAAACTATGCTTATTCCCCTCTCAAGTTACAAAACGGCAGTATAGCAAACCACATGAGGGACTGGATTGCAACGGAAAATTTGTAGATATGGTGATTTGCTCTAGAACCCTCATGATCAAACTAAATCTAGTGCAAATAAATCTTAGCATAGCCAACATATTAACACACATTCATGCTACAGTTCCCTCATAAAATTCGATTTTTTTCTAAAAAGCATACTCATTAGTGCAATGAACATACTACCAAAGCTTGAATTTCTCCAGAATTCTGCTTATGCCCAAGCAGTCTTAATATAGGGATCAATTTATGTACAACAAATACTTGAGTTAGGAGACCTAGGACAATGTCTCATCACAAATATATGAACATATATATGCATAATTTGATACATGTATTCATTTAAAAGAAAACTGATGAACAAGGCTATCTTTTTTTAATGCACAGATGATATCTGAATAAATCAAGACTCAGGTATTTTTGCTCACCTTCACAGCTGAGGTATCAAGCATTGGAAGCACTGGGATCCTCTGAGATGGAGTTGCAGGGGATCGCTCAGGTCTTCGAGGTGTTGTTTCTTCATCTGACTCTTCCTGTTTAGTGGGTTTTTCCTCTAATAAAATAAACAAGCACATTTAAGACACTGCACATGACAGTGCACTAAAATACAAAGCAAGTGTTTAATAAGTGTGAAAGTACAGTTCTCACAGGACTGCAGTTTCTGCTTGAAACTGCAGTTTTATCACAGTTAGCTATCAAGCAAAGTCTTCTGAAAGATATTTACCATCAAATTTAGTAGTTACTGTGTCTTCTAATTTTGCTTTATGAATTATTTTCAAATCATGATCTTTGATTGAAAAGTTAGGCCATTCATATTAACACACAACAGTAGTTGTGGCAGATAAAATGCCACATCTGACGTTTGATATATATATATATATATATATATATATATATACACACACACACATACATACATATAACATACATACATATATATAAATATATATATATATATATATATATATATATATATATATATATGGATCTACTATATTTGGTCGAATTTCATTTGGTTGAAAATGATTTCAGGCAGCCCATTTCACTGAAACCTCATTTGGCTGAAAGGACATTTGGCTGAAAATGGTAAAAAGCCCCTGCCCCACTGCAGTGCGAACCTGGAGTGAGAATATAAAGTTAGGGGGGTGTGCGCCCCCCACATAATTGCAGTTTATGCACTATTACATACATGTTTATACATTAAAAATACATTAAAACATATAACTTAAGTAAAATGTGTGAATAATGTGGGGGGCGTAGCCCCCCACATCCCCCTAACTTTATATTCTCACTCCATGATCGCAATGCATTGGGGCAGGAGCTTTATACCATTTTTGAACAAATGTGCTTTCAGCCAAATGAGGTTTCAGTGAAGTGAGCTGCCTGAAATAATTTTCGACCAAATGAAATTTGACTAAAAGCAGTAGACCCATATCAATATAAATATATATATATATATGTAGATATACATACATTTATATATATATATATATATATATATATATATATATATATATATATACATACATTATACATATACATATATATATATATATATATATATATATATATACATACATTATACATATATATATATATATATATACATACATTTATATATACATTATACATATGCATAAATATATATATATACATATATATATATATATATATATATATATAAATATATATATATATGTATATATATATATATATATATATATATATATATATATATATATATATATACATATATATATATATATATATATATATATATATATATATATGCATATATATATATATATATATATATATATATATATATACATATATATATATATATATATATATATATATATATATATATATATATATATATATATATATATATACATATATATATATATATATATATATATATATACATATATATATATATATATATATATATACATATATATATCACTTAACTTCTGTCTCACCTACATCACTTCTACTTCCACCCTCTGTTCTCACTTGCTGCTTACCCCTGATATTTGCAACTAAAATAAATCCACATTTGTTTTTCTCCTCTGTTAATATTTGCTCATTCAATTGACTGCTGGACTCTGTACCTTCCGTGATTACCCAATGTTTGTTAATTTGTTCTGTTTTATGTTTTTGTGAATTTCTTCATCTGGGTTATCCCTGTCTATTGTTATCAGCACTCTACCCCAGTAAATTAAAGAAAATAAATTAAAAAACAGAATAAATAATCCTTTTTATCATTCATCTCAGCATCAGACCTCAGCACTGTAATTATTTTATTTATCCTTTTGTTGACTAGGTTAAGTCCCACTGGGCTAGTAACCTCTATTCAGGAAAGACCCAAAGTGGTATTTATATTGTTAAGGGAACTTCTTCTCTTTTCTATAGGTGCTGTGAAATCTCTTACCTCCACCTGAGCTACCACTAACTCAAGCAGATGGGGCCTCAGTTTAGCTTTTCATCCAAAAGATGGCACATTCAGAAGTGCAGCATCCTCCTTACGCTACACTGAAGTGTCAGCAATTGATCTAACGGGTGTGGGAACAGAATCCACAGCCTTCTGTACCAAAGGTGAGTATGCTATCTGTTGCACCATTGATACTGTGATAAATGTGATTATGAATTTACGGCTGTTTATGTGACATATTAATTTAAAACTAATTTGTTTTTCCTGAAGATAGTCGGAACCCTTTAAAGAAACTGAGCAGTTTTATTCTTGCTAATCACCCTTTTGTCATAGCTTTTAACATGTGAAAAGGAGTTCTAAATAGAGATTGAAAAAAGACCAGAGGTATTTTTTTACATTCACTTCCCAGATAACATTACATTTCTTCATGAACTTATTAAGCTTATTGTCAAAGTGGGAGGGAATGATGTAAATCCTAATTTCTGTATGTTTTTTGTTGAACATTTTAAATTATATTTCTGTTTAGCAGTCTTTCATGCAATTTAAAGTAAATACCCTAATATCACAGGTCAATATGTTGCTGTATGATTAGCATGAGTGGTCTTATTAACAATGAATTACCTGACTTCTTTTATGTACTGAGTCCTATTATACTGCCTATTTATGACCTGCTGAAACAGTATAAAGATCTTTTCACATCCTCCATTAAGATCCACTGTACCTGGACATGGCTGGGTTGCAGAACCCCTATCAATGTATGCAGAAAAAAGCAAGTATTTTAAAATCAATTTTAGAATATTCTGATGTATGTTTGTAGACACTAAGCCTTTTTTGAATTACAAAAATGGGATCTTGGGCACAGTACAATGTTTCTATTTATTTATTATATTGGACATAAAGTAGGTTTTTACTGTAATACTAAATACATATGGTGTAGAAAGTACAGTTGTGTAAAATATTACCATAAAAGTAGATGTCCTTTCCTTCACTGTTGCAGTATTCTTTACATTTGGGATTCTCTGCCTTGGGTAGCCCAACGTACAGCTAATATACAAAAGCCTACTGTTGCTTTAAAGTATGCCGAATGTCACACATATGCTCCTTGCATAGCACAGGGCATAAAGGTGATGTCCAGACATACCATCCTCAGAAGTGATTGCCTCAGTAGGAATAGCAGTCCAAGGAACCCCAAGAGTTAACCAGTACATCCAGGAAGGAAAAAGGGAAGGAATACAGCAGCAGTGATGGAAAGGACATCTACTGTTATGGTAAGACTGTACACAACTATACTATGTCCTTTCATTCACTGTTGCAGTTTTCTTTACATATGGGAGAGTGCTCAGGAGAAATTTGGAAGGAGGAAGGACCAGTAGAGCCTTCTAGGAAGCCACAAAGAATGTCTCTATCAAAACCAGCTCTAGCTCTGGAGATTCCATCCAACTTGTAGTGCTTGGTAAAAGTATGCACAGAAGTCCAGGTAGCTGCTTCAAAAACAGAATTAGTATCCAATCCCTTGAAAAAAAGCACCAGAAGAAGCCACAGCTCTAGTAGAATAGGCCTTTATGGAAGAAGGAAGGATCTTACCATGAAAAGTATAACAAAAAGAACCAGCCTTAAAGATCCAAGAAGAAATAATTTGCTTGGTTATAGCCAATCCTAGGCTAGGATGAAAAGAAACAAACAACTAATCAGATTTTCTAACATACTTAGTCTTATCCCCAAAAAATCTGAGTTGTCTATGCACATTCAAAGTATGTAGCACCCTCTCACTGGCAGATTATGGGGAGAAAAAAAAGCAGGCAAATGAACAGACTGATTAAATGACAATTTGTTAACCACCTTGGGCATTAAAGAAGGATTAGCATGCAAGGACTCCCTCCCCTTATGAAATATCAAGAATGAAGGGCAAGCCATAAGGGCTTGAAGCTCAGACACCCATCTGACAGAAGTAACAGCCAACAAAGGAACTGTCTCCCAAGATCAATGTTACAAGAAAGCTGAATCAGCAAGCTCAAAGGGAGCCTGAGTCAGCTTCTCCAAAATAAAATTAAAGATACCAGGGAGGAGGAACAGGCTTCCTGGGAGGTCTAATATGAAGGATACATTTAAGAAATTGTTTAACATCAAATCTAGAAGCTAAAGGTAGAGATAAAGGCAGACAAGCAGATATAGCTGATATGTGGGCCTTAATAGAAGATAGGCCAAACCAGCACTGAGCTACAAACACAAATAAGAGAACCATCCACAGTAAGTGGGTCCAGGTTATGAGAGAGACACCAAATAAAAAAATCTCTTCCATTTGGATAAGAAGGATTTCCTAGTAGTGGCTTTCCTGGCCGCCTGTAGGACTCTCAGCAGATCCTCAGAAAAAAGATGGAGAATCAAAATCCTATCACCCACAGTGTCAGTTGAAGTGTGGACAGATGGGAATGAATGAGGGATCCCTTGTCCTGTGTGAGTAGACCCCCCTGTGAGGTAACTTGTAATGATCGCCCTTGGCTAAATGTAGAAGAAGAGGGAACAAATGCAGTTGCAGCCAAAAGGGAGTCACCAACAAGACTTTGGGAGCATCCAGTTGAATTTTGAACAGGACTTTTGAAATGACAGGAAGGGGAGGAATGCATAAAGAAACATAGCCCTTCCAAAAAAAAAAAGACAGGACATCCACCTTCCACACCAGAGGAGCTGAGACTCTGGCACAAAATAGAGGAAGTTGTCTGTTCAGAGGGGAGGCAAATAGATCAACATGAGGAGTACCCCAGTAGTGGACAATGTCCAGAAACACATTAGTAGGAAGCATCCATTCATGGGATTGAGTTAAGATTCTGCTCAAAGTGTCTGCCACAATGTTTTGACCTGAAGAGATGTAAACTGCCTGAACAGTCACTTGACACTGGACAGCAAGATCCCATACCAGGAGTGCCATCCAGCAAAGAACGCAATATTTTGTTCCTCCCTGTTTGTTTATATACCACATCATTGTGTTATTGTCTGTGAATACCTTGAGAGGCCCTGGAGAGAAGAGAGGATAAAAAGCCTAAAGAGCCAGGATAAGAGCTCTCATCTCTTTGACAATGATGTGTTCCTTCTGCTAAAGAAGTGACCACACCCCTGTACCTTTAGGGAGCCAACAGCTACTCCTCATCCCATGTCTGAAGCATCTGTAAACAGTTCCTGAGAGGAAAGAGGGGGACGAAAAGGGAGTCCTGGATTTAGAGACAACTGCTGGATCCACCAGTGAAGTTCCCTCTTGAGGTAAGGAAGAGAATGAACTACAAAGTCTAGAGAATGTGCATGTTGAAACCAAACTGACCTCAGAAACCACTGAAAGTTTCTTATGTGGAATTTGGCCAGAGGCAGCATAGGAATGGTAGATGCCATGAAACCCAGGGCTCTCAGAAACTCCCTGGCTGTAATGGAGTCCAGAGGAAGAAGTCTTCGAAAGAAGGAAATGACTTGAGGCCTTTGAAGGAGGGAGGAATGCCAGCATCCATCTGATTTCTGCAACTCAGAAAGACATGATCCCAAGAAGGAGTCAGAGAAGACCTTTTGAAATTTATTGTGAACCCCAGACTCTAAAGAAGGGCAATGGCTACATGAAGATTTTGCAAAAGGATCTCTGGAGCAGATGCCTGAAATCAGCAGATCGTCCAAGTAAAGAAATATCTATATCTCCTGAAGCCAGCAAAGAGCAATCACAGAAGCAAGGCATTTGGTTAATACCCTTGGGGCAGTAGAAAGGCCATAGGGCAAAGCAGAGAACTAAAATCCCAAGAAATCTAGAGAGAAACACAAACATTTCCTGAAAAGGGGATGGATTGGAATATGAAGATAAGCATCCTTGAGATGCAGATACATTATATAGGCCCGAGGGAGCAAAAGAGGAAAAAAGAGTCTGAAGGGACAACATCTAAAAGGTGAGCACCTTCAGAAATGTATTTAGATAAGAGAGGTATAGAATTGGTCTCAAAGTACCTTCTTTTCTGGGCATTAGAAACATTCTGGAATAAACCCCCTTCCCCCTTTGTGACACAGGCAACTCTTGAATAGTACCTGGAGTCAAAAGGTTTCGAAGAACCTCTGGGAAAAAGGGAAATGTTCCCGAGGAGGCTCAGGAATGCCCAAAAAAGGGGGGCAGGATTTCCACACCATGAAATATCCCTGATGAATGATAGAACTCAAGAATCCTGAGTAATCTGAAGCCAAATAGGAAGAGAAATAGAAAGGCAAAGAGAAAGAGGAAAGTGACTGGGAAGAGATGGATAGTCATACAGCACCTGGTTTATCAGGAATGGAAGACGTCTGAGTCCGTGAAGAATGAGTAGCCCTAACAGGAGGAGCTCGCTTGCTACTCTTTTTGCCCTTAGCAGGAGGGTGAGATTGCCTGTGAAGAAAGGCTAGCTTATCGGGGTGGTTTCTCTGAAATTTAGGCACAGGAGACACAAACATGTTTGAGTTCCTGTAAGGCCTTCCCCTTACCCTGAAGGGATGTAAACAAATCAGCAGCTGCTTCCCCAAACAAATGATTATGAACAGGAGCATTCATCAACTTAGCCTTAATATCATCAGGTAAAGGTTGAAGCCTAAGCCAAGAATACCTTCTCATCACTGAACCAAAAGCAGCAGCGCTAGAAGAGGCATCTGCTACATCCTAACTATACTTGATACAATGACGAACCACTTGAGAGGAAGTCCCTAACAAAGAAAGAGCAGAACTTTTATCCTCAGAGTCTGGGAGATCAGAAATAAGCTGACAAGCTAGAGAAAGAAATGCCAACACACACCCGGACATGTGTGTCTGATAGTTAACAGCCCTAAAAGCCAGAGAAGCTGAGGTGTAAACCTTCTTAACTAGCCTTTCCAGTGTTCTGCTGTCTTCATCAAAAGGCAGCAATTTGGGCAAAGGAAGCAACTGACAGGGCTTGTCAGAGGCTACAGACACCACAGAGGGGTCAGCAGCAGGACATTTGTACAAAAAGTTACATTCTTCAGGCACCCTACAAATCTATCAGGCTTCTTGGAAGCAGGGGGCAAAGACTCATGAGCTTTAGAAGCATTGGAAAAATAATCCAACAAAGGAGCCCAAACAGGAGGAATAGCAGAATGTTTTGGAGATTCCATCTGCAATAACACACAGTAACTTTTATGGATTTCAGAAAACTGAGCAAAATCCCATATAAAAAAAAATCTATCATCCTGTAGATTGTGCCCCCAAGTGAAATTTCTTCAAAGGGAGTATCAGGACTGTTAGACTCCTCTTCCTCTGACCCATAATCTGAAGGAAAATGAATTTGGGAAGAGTAAGCAAGAGATTCCTCATCAGAATCTGACTCCTCAGAGGAATCCTGTTCCCTGGGCCTTTTAAGGGGAGAAGAGGATGAAAGGGGTGCTGGAACAGAACCCCCCTGCGGTGGCTTCAATGCCATCAAAGCATTAAACAAACCCTGAGTAAAGGCCTGCCATTCACTCTGTGGATCCACAAGAGGAGGAGAAACATGTTTAGCTTTTTTTGTTTCTTCTTTAAAGGAACATCTGTCCTATAAAACTTAGAAGATTCTGACCAATTCAATAACAACAATAAGAACTTCTTCCCTAACTAAAATCTGTGTAACACCCATAGGCCCCTCAGATATAATCAACCGTGGTTTCCCCTGAATATCCAAAATGGATGCCTGCAAAGCCTCATTGAACGAGCTGCAAGCCAAATCCTCATCGGCCTCCAATCCTTTAGCAGCAGAGGAATCCGACAACAAAGCTGGGCGAGCCTCCAGGTTCTCATTGACCTCAGGAGAAACACCCAGCAGAGGCTGAACAGCAGAAGATTCCAGTCATAGTTTTTAACCTTCTTTTCTAATGGCTGATCCTCAGGGTGGGAAGTTCCTTCCACTGCATCCTTAGCGAAAATCTTAAGGCTCTGATTCTCAAGATACAAGCAAGGGAAGAAAGCCTACTATGCAGAGTCTTCAGTACGAAAGCCTGACAAATAGAACAGGTTGTATGGTCGTGATAAGCTCCTAGGCAAAACAGACACTTATTGTGGCAGTCTTTGTAGAGAATCTGTCTCCCACACTGGCATTTACCTTACCTAGATGACATTATCCCCTAGAAGTAATAAAAAGCCAAGAAAAAACAAAACCCTAATGGGTACTTATCTGCAATGGATCAGAACCAGCTAAGATGATGTAGGCATTGAAACCGGCGAACGAAAGATGCATTCAAACTGGCAGTAACAACACAGCCATTCAGACCTATGATCTGGAGATGTGTTCGGACTGGCAGCAAAGAGGTTCTGAGGATGGTATGTCAGGATGTCACCTTTATGACCTATGCTATGAGAGCAGTATACATGTGACATTCAGAAAACCTTAAAGCAACAGTAGGCTTTTGTATACTGGCCGGATGACAGGCTACCCAAGGTAGGCAATCCCAAATGTAAAGAATACTGCAACAGTGAATGGAAGGACATTAGATATTGATACACTTGGCTAATGACAAACTTCTATATTGCTAGAATTAATTTAGTTTCTACTTTATTAGTGCTCATTTTAGAAAATAATGTTTACTTTTCAATGATCATTTCAAATTAGAAAAAAACAAGTGCACTCGTGCTCAACTTGTGCAAAAATAGCCATGCCAATTTAAAGTTAAATGAATAGGGAAAATGTGTTTTCTGATCATGTTTTAATAGCACCGGATTTATTCTGTGTTAAACTTGTGGACAGTATCCTTCTTGTTTAGGGTGGTAATGCATTTTCTGCTCAGAAGTAGTATTGTAATAAACAGGCAAGTTGTTTGATGACATTCTGTATGTGGCTCATTTTGCAGGGTGTGTTTTTTTTTTAAAACACCGTTACTGAATTATCACTTGTGACATAGGCAAACTTACATCTATATAAAAGTAATCAAACCATATTAACAAGTTCACATTTATAAACATTATATATCACATGTTGTTCTATACAATATAATCAGTCCAACATTTTATAAATTGTTCAATTCCTGGCTTCTCTTAAACTTCATTCTGCCTTCAAAACATTTTTCTGCATGCATTGTTCTCACAATTACACGTTCTTTTCTATGTAATCTACTCCTACCCTTTTCTAAAGGTCCAACTTATTTTTTCTTTTAACTCAGTTCCAATATTCACTACTCTAAACAAGTAGGCTGTTTTAGACTTTGATTTCCATTTTCAGGTAACTGATTTTTTCGTCAACCACCAAAATTAAACTTAAAGCCTTACAATGTCTAGGCAATTCAGATCCTGTATAACAGCTCAAAAAACTAATTTCCTTAGTTACACTCATTTGCTTGCCCAGTATTCCTGACAGTACTCTGTAGGGAATTTTTGAAGTCTGCAAACTCATTATACTCCAAAAACATATGCTCCCAGGTTCCTTTTCTTCCTCATTACACCTACAACTTTTGCCATCTACCCAAGGAAAAAAAATCTTTGTGGATTCTGCTTGGGAGCCATACATATGTCCTCCCATTGTATCTTTGTAAACGGTTTATCTAATCTTGCTTCCCAATCTCTTCTGATCTCCTCTGATATTTTATATGCCCTACTAATTATCCCATTTTAACAGCAGCTTTTGTTCTAGGCAACTAAAAATGCAACCAGTGCAGGTCATTCAATGAGTATTCTCCTATCCCTTTCTCTCTGCCTATATTCAGATATCAGTCTCTGATAGGGAAGGCAATATCTAGCCTGCAGTCAATATGTCTTTGAGGCCTCTTCCCATACTATTATCTTTCTCTTTCTAAATATTTGTTTCCAGTACCTTGGTTCCCTTGCCAGCTTCTTCCAGTAAATTCCATCCCTCTCTTGTCTGTTCTCTATACCCCTAATTGCAGTCATTCCTATCAACAGAATCTCCTTTCTCCATTCCCATGTTGGCTTAGTTCTTAGAATACTTTCTGCTACTTTATGAATATAATATTTTGCATAACTGTTATTAGTCTCCTTAAAGATCTGCATCTAAAATCCCACTCTTTCCTTAGTTCTTGAATCCCCCAATTCATCATCATCCCTTCCCACTTTGAATTTTAGACTTCTGCTTGCATTATGTATAATAGCCTTAACTATGTAGCCATAAAATATCTTTCCAAATCAGGTAATCCTAAACCTTCTTGTTCTGTTGGAAGGATTAGCTTATACCAATTGACTCTCGCCCTCTTCTCTAGACAAAATCCATCGATGCTTTATTAATTACTAACTACTTCTCCTCTGAATGATAAAAATATAGCTAACCTGTTTATAAAACTAAAGGGACTAAAAACATTTTACTGCTTGTATATAGCTATCCATATTCATAGGCAAGAGTTTTCATTTTCTTTGTTTTTGTATTATCTTTTGTTCAGTTTCTTCACACATATCCTTAACTGCCATAACAGTGTCCTTTATAACCCATACTCCTAAATACTTCATTTTATCATGTGAATTCCCAACCAAATGACCAAGAGATCAAGGCCAACGTTATTAAAAAAATATTCTTTATAATCAGTGCTTTTTTATCTCAAAAGGTGCTTCATCAGACAACATGTTTGTGTCTTTCGGCTTTTCCCAGTTAGGGGTCGCCACAGCGGAACTCCGGTCCGCTAATTATTGGTAGTGGATTTTTATGTACCGGGTTACCAGCCCTGACGCACAATCTTCAACGAACATCAAAATGAAAAAAAGGCTAATATAACAATATCAATTAATGAAACAAATCATGTGACTTCAAATCAGGATTTAAAGAAACCTCTCATTTAGACCTGAATCAATAATATGAGTGGGATGATAGATAATCATTTGACTTTTTCTATGTTGCACAGCCGAGTATTCCTGTTTTACATGGACAACCAAAAACAAACATCTGCTGAATCCTCTTATGAGGCTTAGTTCTTAGAATACTTCTGCTACTTTATAAATATAATATTTTGCATGACATGAATGAATGAATAATTATATGTAGAAAAGAAGTTACATCCATTTTTGAATTGTGCACCTATGGTGCTTAAAGACACTAAACCTTTTGTTATAGGGCTACATAAATGGTATAATGGATGGAAAAGTAATGATGACCTTTTGTTTGCAATTATGGATGTCTGTTCACTTTTTAAAGTAATACTAAATGATATGTGTCAATAACATTTGACTTTCTTTCACATTACACTGACACATTAAATGAAAATATTACTTGAGTCTGTTTATTAAAAATAATTTTGGAGCATAATGTCTTTATATTTGGTGAAGAATTTTTTTCTGCAAAAAAGTTGGTGTAGCAATGGGCACAGTTTGTGTCAATAGCTATGCTAATATGGTTTTACTTTTATGGGAATCATATGTCTTATCAAATATTTATTGTTCCAACCTTCATTATTTTGTACGATTTGTTGAGGAGATATTTTATTTGGACATGATCTATTGATAACTTAAAGGAATTTATAGATTTTATTTACAGACAATTACTTTCTTAAGTTTACATACACTTGTTCTATTTGATTTTTTACATGCGAGTGTGTGTACGGATGTTAGAGGGAAGGTTAATACTTTCTTACATAAGAAACAGTGTAAGAAGAATGCTTTATTACATTGATCAAGCATGCACCTTAAGCACATATATAAAATTGTATTTAAGAAACAGTTTATGAGAGTCTTCAGACTTGCTACTTCTAATACAGCGAAGGATAATAATTTTGTTAATGTGAGATCTGATTTTTTTTAAATAGAGCTAGTCAGCCAATGAAATTGATCATATGACAGATGAAGTTAAGCAACAGAGACAAATGAAAGCTAAACCTTATTTTTCTACAGCTTTTAGCTGTTCGAAAGAAAGTTCATTTAACACTCAGTCTGTTAGGGTGATGATCCAATACTCCAGTAATGCAAGTTTATTTTCTGATAGAGCGAAAAGGAATTAGTCGATTTTAACAGTCAATGAAGATTTATATAAAATAGTAGGGAATACACCATTTTTTTGTTTACAAATAAAAAAAATCTCTTAAGAAACAATCATCGTCATCATCATCATCTTCTTTCGGCTGTTCCCGTTAGGGGTTGCCACAGCAGATCATCTGTTTCCATTTCTTCCTGTCCTCTGCATCATGCTCTTTCACACCAACCGCCTGCATGTCCTCTCTCACCACATCCATAAACCTTATCTTAGGCCTTCCTCTTTTACTCTTACCTGGCAGCTCCAACCTTAGCATCCTTTTCCCAATATACCCAGTATCCCTCCTCAGCACATGTCCAAACCAACGCAATCTCACCTCTCTTGCTTTGTCTCCAAACTGTCCAACCTGAGCTGACCCTCTAATATACTGATTCCTAATCCTATCCATCCTAGTTACACCCAGTGCAAATCTTAACATATTTAACTCTGCCACATCCAGCTCTGGCTCCTGCCTTTTCGTCAATGCAATTATACTATAGGAATTTATCAGTTACAACTGATACGGTTAAATGTGATAAGAAAGGTTACTTTCTTATGTCATATTTGTAGTGCTTGTCAACATAATAACAAAGGAGACACTTTTAAACATCCTGATACACGTAAATACGTTTCATTTTTATGCTACTTGCAAAATGTTGAATGTGAGTTAACAAAGCTAAATGTGATGTGTGTGCCTCATTTTATGTAGGGGAAAACTAATCATATACTAAAAGATCATATACATGAACCTTTGCATGATATTTAGAAAGTTAAGTTATCTAATGCCTTGGTGAAACATAGTAAATCGGGGTCCTAAACACATTTCTTGTTCTACAAATAGTGATGCAGAATTTGAGGAGGAGAACATATAATCAGTTTTACAAAATGTGCTGAATATTGCTGGATTATAGAATTATGGGCTTCAATGGGTTCAGGAATACAAGAGGTATTTTCTTTAAAACCTGTTTTGAAGTTACCCAATTTAGTTTTGATGTTTTTATGGTCTGATGAAGTGCCTTTTGAGGCATGAAAGCTTACCTGATAACAACGAATACATTGTTTTTTTTATACACTGGCCTTGGTCTGTTGGTCATTTGAGACTGGGAATTGGAATAGATTACTTTTGTTTTGACCACAGTTTGTTGTATACATTGTACTGCTTGGGAGATGTTTCATTTTATCATGTCCTCAAATAAGTGCAGATACATAGTTTACAGGTATAGCCTTTGTTTTACCTTCACTAATTGTTTTTATCCCGAAAAAAATCAAAATGTCTCAGTATGTTCCACAACAATGAGATGTTCTTTTCTGGTTTTATGAGGTACAATATAATATCATTTGCAAATAAAGTTAACTTTACTTGAATACCAAATCAGTTATATCCTTGAATTTTGAGTCTCTTATTTTCTTTGCCAATGGTTCTAAATATAACATGAATAACTAAGGGAAAACAAGATGCCCATGCCTGGTTCTTCTGTTCAGATATAACCAATCAGGAGGAACACTCCCACTTTGATTTTTGCCTCTAATCCCTCACATATCTAATTAACCTTATAATTATATCAGGAAATGCAAATGCTTCCATTGACCTACTCACAAAATCCCAGCTTACATTCCTGAATGATTTCTCTGCATCAAGTCCCAACAACGATGGCTAAAGATGGTCTTCCATATCAATGACTGATATCAGAGTATAGGCAAAGAGAAAGAAATAGGAGGATCCTAAATGAAAGACCAGCACTGGTACAGTTTTAATAGACTCTAGAACAGAAGCTGTCATTAAGAGAGGAATAATTAGTAGAGTATATAACATATGATAACTGTTAAGAATCAATCAGAGGAGATTAGGAAGGACAGTGAAGAGAGATTAGATAAGCAATCCACAAAGAAACAATGGGGGGGGGGTATATGTATGTCTCCCAAATATGTAACAAAATCTAGAATATTTCAGATCTTTGCCTTGAACTGCTTACATGGGTATTTTTATACCCCAAGCAGACTTCAAAGAATTTTTCCTCAGGTAGGCAGCAGACATTGGAGGTGTGATGGGGCAGACAGATGCAACAGGGAACAAATTTTCTGGGAGTGTAATGAGTTGACTGACATTAAAGATTCTCTGCAGATTGCTCTGTCTGAGAAGCTGAGTGAGCAAGTTGGAGTGACTATGGAAATTATTTTTTTGAGCCATGATACAAACTCAGAATTGCCTAAATACAGTAAGGTCTTGCTGAGTCTAATTATGATGGCTGCCAAAAAGCAATTACTAGAAAATGGAAATCAAAGTCTAAACCAATTTTACTAGAAGTAGTGAAGATAGTAACAGAGTTAAAACAACTGGGACTGTATCTTTAGAAAATGGTAGGTGCAAATTATATAGGAAAAAAATAGGAACTGTGGGATTAATACATGCAGAGGAGGAATGAGGTTTAAAAGAAGGCACAATATGAATGATGTATGTAATGGCTGACTAACAATGAGTGGATATATTAAAAATGATGTATAATGTTTGCAGTTACAGTTGTGTCAGCATGGTTTGGAATGTATAATGTTTGCCACTGAGATTGTGTCGCTATGGTTTGTCTTTTATATAAATGTAACATGGCCTGTGTCATACATGATACTTTAATAATGTTTCTTGTTTTAAAAAAGTATCAACAACAGTGTTTTCTTATATTCTGCTTCCCTCTGGACCATCATTGTTTTACTAATGTTGTCAAATGTTTGCCTCCCCTCCACAAAACCACATTGATCCATATCTATCAATTTTACACTTTATAATCATGGTTTAAAATTGAAATGGACCTATATGAAGTTGGATCTGATGGATCTTTGCCATCTTTAGGTTTTACAGTTACCACCGCTTTCTTCCAAGATATTGGTGCTTCCCCTCCTGTTAAAATACTGTTAAACAAAACCTTCCAGATCTTTTTCATTTTCTTCCCTCTTAACTTCCAACTTCTACCAGAATACCATCTATACCTGGAGACTTTCCTGCAGATTAGTTATACACCACCATTTTTATCTCATCTACTCCCATTTTAAATGTTAATCGTTGAGCCTCATTCTACCTCTAACCTTGGCATACTTAAGTCTTCCAGAAACATGTCTATTTGTGCTTTCTCTTGATTTTCCAACTTCTCTGCTAAAGAAGAGACATCTGAGTATGAATATAAACAGCTTCTGGAATGTTTTAAAGTAAAAGGCTACAAGGACAGAGACATGAGCCATACTGTCACACAAAGACAAGAACTAAGAAGAACTAAGGGACGTCCCTACTTCTTTAAGAGGAGGAGAATGGATGGTGAGACTCCAACAGATTTGGATCATTCAGAAGAAACAAGTTACCTCACATGTTTACTGACATATAGTAGTGATATTCCTGAGATATGTGATATAGTAAAAAAAGAAATGGTGTATTCTGATAATGGACGAAGATTAGGAAAGACTAGTAGGTAAAACTCCACACTTCTATTTTAAAAATAAGAACTTGAACAGGTTACTTTGCTATAAAAATGGGAATGTTCAAACCATATGAGTGTCAGGAAGGGCACTTTCCAATGTAGGAAATGCAAATCTTGTACTTTTATTAACAGCAATAATTCATTCATACATCCCATCACAAACAGGACTTATAGGTTGAATAATTATGTGACTAGCAAACACTTGATATACCTGACCAGCTGTACTTGCCATCAGGATTTTTATATTGGCAAGACAAACAGATGTTTCAAGGAATTAATTCTCTATCATTTAAGTGACATAGGAAATAAAAATAATGCACTCTCACAACTCCTATTATCAAATACAGGGCACAAATTTTATCTCATGACACTGGAATTAATACTGGATGACTTGAGAGATGGAGATATTGTAAATAAGAGAGAATGAGAGAGACTTGCAAGTCGACCAACCCCCAGGATTGAATGGTATAATCCCTTTGAAGCACATACTGTGGGGATGGCGGCTGCAAAGACAACATTTTATTGGATGATTAAGCCATGGTGGTGCAGCGATTAGCATTGTCGTCTCACAGCAAGAGGTTCTCCCGTTCGATTCTCAGCTGGAGCTCCTTCTGTGTGGAGTCTGCATGTCCTCCCCGCGGTCAAATGACGTTAAAGACTTGCAGGTAGGTGCGAGCATGAATGGGCATGCCTTCGTTGAAGGTTGGGTGTTGGGCTGGCAACTCGGCACTATAAAATCCATTGCCAATCATGAATGGACCAGAGTTCCACTGTGGTGACCCCTAACCGGGAAAAGCCAAAAGACTTTTAAGACATTTTGAAAAAGAGGAACTGATTACCTGTTATTTAGGATCTGAAGAAGGCCTTAAAAGGCTGAACGTGCTCATCCAGAATTTTAACTTTTATTTTTTTATAGTGTTTTAACAATAAACCTTCTCTGTGGTGGCATCTCATTTTTTGATTTTTATTTACTCTGTTGAAGAACGAGCTGCCTCTGGTGACCCAAAGGAATTTGTTTTATTATACTTCTACAGGATCTCGGTTTATTTTTCTTGTTATAGCCTCCCTAAATTTGTCAACAACCCCTTCTACAAAATAATTCTTGTTGCTTGTTACCTGCATCTCTTTTTCTTTTACTCATATGCTATTTTTAATCTACACTTTCATTTTATCCCACTTACTAGCTATAACTTCTGGAGTACTTTTTATCTTACCTGATAGCTCTCAAATAATTTCCACTACCCATTCCTTAAATTCCTCATTTTTAACAGGTAGGTGGGAAGTGATAGTGTCTTATCTTTACTTCATTACCCTGCATTTTTACCTTAGTAATTATTGGCATTTGATCTGAAACAGTTTTTGGATATGTACCAAAGTTCACAATTAAATGCATGTGCTCCTATGAAATATAATTTCTGTCTAGTCTAGCCCAGTTATTGTACCTTGAGGAATAACTATGTGAATTATCAGAGTTTATACTACTGAATTCATGTATTTTTAAAACTGATCAAAATGTATCCTCTTCTGTTATATTTCCCGTCTAGACCCCCAAGATGCAGCCTCATTTTTGCTAGTCAAATTCCATTCCCTGTCTAAAAGTAATATTTCTTGAAGAAAGCTGGTAATTGCTCCCATTTTTAAGCTCCATAATAGCAGTTTTAGCTGCAATATAAATACATGGAAGTATAATCCTCATCCCTTGCCAGTAACCCCTTGCTACCACAAATATGCAATTATCATCTTTTTTCCCAACTTTATCACTATTGGAGCTCCTGTAGCAATTTGTACAAGTATTCCTCTTTTCCTTTGTCCTTGATATTCTGCTGAATATCTGTCCTGAAATCCTTTCTCTATCAAATTCACATGTTCAGTTCTTTCCAAATGTGTCTCCTGTAGCACTGCTATTTGCACTCTGCATTTCTTAATATAATTATTCTTTCCTTTTTGTCTATACCTGTGAGGCCATTTGCAGTCCAAGATAATATGGAAAGTACTGCCATTATGATTAGTAGTAATCATTCCCACCTATTATATATGACAGTTTTTTAAAATGTCTTATTTCCAGCTTTTGTGATACATGCACCCACTAATGTTTGGCAGGTTGACCTTTTACTATACAGTTTTTTTTATTTTCATCATTGGAACCTGTGTCACATTTTACAAGATTTTTGCTTGAATGAAAATCCTCAGAAAAACATGTCCAGAACACTCCATTATCTATTCCAACCCAGAAAGCTATGTACATCTTCAAATAATGAAGTTTAACCCTCCTAATATGAACAATTGTCCCAAATCTACAACTGTAAATACAGGCCTTAATTAACCTAACGTTGAGGTTATCCATGCAAAGATGCATGTTACTGCAGGTGCTTCTACTTACACTAAATGGTATCTGCTCTTTTTTATCTTTATTCTCCTCCTAGATGTGAAAAACAGCTTGCATGCTTTCAGAAACCATTAACTTATAGCATTGAAGAAACCATCATCTGGCTTTTTATTGTCCTATAATCAGCTTGTCTCTATGGAAACCTAAGAGAAAAAAGTGTAGTCCTCAACTGCAGGCTTCTAAAGAGATGCTGAAACATTTTTTACTAAAGGAAAATGTTGCATTATATTCAGTGTTCTCTTATTTACGTGTTTCCACTTACAACTTGTTATTAGATTAAGCCAATGGCCTTAATTCAGGCAGTCAAGTATGCAAAAGTAAGAGAAAACATATCTGCTCTACATATATTATTCTCGGTATATTTCTGCACCCATTAATCACCTCAATAATCCAAGATAACACCCTATTAACTTAAACAAATGTTCGTCTAGTCTTTTTTTTTTCTTTTTTTTTTTTTGCATTGTAATATTTCCACTTTTTATTACTAAAAAAAGAAGAAAGAACTAAAAAAAATCTGTTTACTTTAGTATCTTTATCACATACAAAATCAACTAGAATGGTTTACTTTAAATCATGCAATTTATATCACAAAAAGTTTCATAGAAATACTGTTTGGAACACAAATTATTTTACTTGCAGTTAGCCCCCCCCCCGTGTCTTTCCAAACATAAATGATATGAAGTGAGGCAAATGCTTTTTAGTTCCCCACAAGTTTAACAAAGTCAACAAAAGTCCACTCTTTCTACTTTTTCTTATACAACTGTATTTCACAAATGCAAGTGATGCTTTGCTTGCTATTTGCTAATTTCCTTGCTGCTCATTTTCTTCCTCTTCATCTCTCAACTCCCACATCTGGCTCAGCTCTAAGGAACTCCATATTCTGTTCAACTCCTATACTTTTCTCTGTCTTTCAAGCATTTTCCTTTGGAACAATGGAAAAGGTTTCAGTGACAAGTCTCTCACTGTACTTTATTATCTGAAGAATCAGAAGTAAAATTCCTTTCTGCTTGACAGCTCACTTTCTGTTGGACAAACATTTACATTTCCTCCTCAGCCTGTGGTGCATCAAAAATGAAAATCCTCCAGGAAACATATTCGGAAGACAGCTGGATACAGCATCTTGAATCTCACACCTGCCTCCCAACATTCCTAGATTACTGGAATAAATTTGTTTCTCTTCTGCCTGGTGTACACCGAATAATCATTTTCCACAAACACTATATTGTCTCCAATGTTTAATGCTTTGCCCTTCTGCCTCAGTTTTGTCAGGATCAACTCTTTCTGTTGGTAGATTTGCATATTTACTAATGCAGGTGTTGGCTGGTTTTGCATGGCCAGGTTTAGAGCATATACATGGTGTCCCCTTTCAATTAACAGTTCCTGCTGTGGAATAGCAGCCCAGTTGCTTATTTGTACCTTCATAAAATTAATACAATCTGCTCCTTCTAGTTTCTTGGATGCAGCAGAAAATCTCAGATTTTCCCTATATGCTCTGTCCACTAATTCTACCATTTTTTGAAACATCTCTTTTTCAGTAGTCTCATACTCAGCCAGCTTTTTCTTCATTTTGACCTGTGATTTTTGCAGTTTTGTCAGCTCATCTGAATATCTGCTTAAAGATTCTTCCATTTTCTATAACATTTTGTTATTTGAGTTGATAAATTCCTTCAGTGTTTCATTTATTTTAATCAGCTCTAGGCACATTTAACTTATTTTTCTTCTACATTACTGGAAGCCATGTCTTGCACCAAAGCTGGAGCTTCAAAAGATATTACTAAATAGTTGCAGGATTCTTCCTAGTCAGTGTCTCTCTTCACTTTTTCTAGTCGATTTTCTTCCAGACTCTCTCAATTTCGTCTTTGTTATCAGACAGTAAATTATGTTGGCATAATGGCATAATGGTTAAAGTCTTCTTTGCTTCCCATGCACAAGGTAAAAGGTTCAATCCTGACCTCCAACCAATGCCTGTTTGGAATTTGCGGGTTTTCCTGGTGTCTCCATGGGGTTTCTCCCCATGTCCAAAAAACATGCTGTTTCAATCTCAAACTGACTAATGAACAGAGCTGTGGGCAGCAGCATAGACTCTACATGGTGTCCTATGGGGGGGGGGGAGTTGTACAGACCAAGCGTTTTGGGCATCTACTGTGGTGCGCAGTATCTTCAAGATAGGAGAACAAGTATCACAGACTGCATGCCATGGCAGAGCTAGCCACCTGACAGTGTAAAATATGGCTCTAGGTGATTCAGTCATGTTGACTAATGTCGCAAAAATGGGTATGGTTAGTTACCAGTGATAAGTGGGTTGAGGACCTGGCCTACTCTGACCTACACCAGGGACCCTTGCTAATGGTGGGAGAGGTATATGTGCCTCTATTAGCCAGTGTGTGCCCACCATAAAGCCCAGCAGTCCTGGGTCAATAAGCTATTGGCTGGACAGTGTCTAGTTGCCCAGCCTGGGTTACCTAGGATAGCTCTGTTGAGCGAAAGCTGGATGTAAAACCAACTAACCTGCCAAACATGAACTGAGAATTGCTACATTTAATGTAGGTTCACTGACAGGATGCAGCTTGGAAGTGGATGACATGATGACACAGAGGAGGCTAGACATCCTATGTATCAAAGAGATGAGATGGAAGGACAGTGCAGCAAAGCCACTTGGCTTCAGATCCAAACTCTTCTACTCAGGAGGGGGACATGCTAGAAATGGTGTAGGAATTGTGATGAGAGAGAAACTTCAGAAGGCAGTGAGGGATATCATCAGAATTAATGACAGACTCATGGCAATCAAACTCCAGTGTAATGTTAGGGCAGTATTCATAATCTCAGCCTATGCCCCACAACAAGGCTGTGACAGTGAGGAAAAGAGTGCATTCAGACAGCAGTTGCAGGACCTACAAGATAAAGCAGGACAACATGAATTGGTGCTGATAATGGGTAACTTGAATGGATATATCAGGACAGACAGAACAGGATACAAGGACTGCCTGGGTCCACATGGGTGAGGCAAAAGAAATAAAGGAGAAGCCATTCTGGACTTATGTCTGGCAAATGGCTTGATAGTAGCAAACACATGGTTCAGAAAGAGAGACAGTCACAAGATCAAATACAACAGTAGTCAACATGAAACCCAGGTAGACTTCCTCCCAGTAAGGAAAAGATACTGGGGTAGAATCCATGATTGCAAAGTCATCCCCAATGAAACAGTCAGCCCACAGCATAAACCACTATTTGCCACAATCAGCTGCAAAACTGGTCAGAGAAGGCTCTAAGCACAACCAAGACCTGGCTGAAGACCTGGAAGTTGACTGGAGAGAAAGTACAACAGTTCAAGGAATTACTCAGGGCACTAGCACCCCAAGAAGAGGAGGAAATAGGTGGAGTTGAACAAGAATGGCAGCGCCTAAAAACAACATGTGCTAGGACTACAGAAAAGATAGGTGGCCGAGTCAGGTATGGAAATAAGGTACACAAGGAAAGCTGGTGGTGGAATGCAGAAGTCTGGGAAGTCATCAAAAGAAAGAAGGAGTGCAGTAAGAAAAGGGAGATAGAAAAGACTGACCAGGCTAGGAAGGACTACTGATTAGCTAACAAAGAATCTAGAAAGAAGTTGCAATAGCAAAGAATAGAACATTGGAGGCACTCTACCAACTTCTGGAAAGTGACTCGGTAAGTGGCACAAAGAAACTATATAAGGTTGCAAGGCAAAGACAGAAAGATAAAGAAGATAGTCAGACACCCTTCATAATTGGTGCCAGTGCCAACTTGCTCACCAGCCTAGAGGACATCAACGGCAGATGAAAGGAGTATTTCCAGCAGCTTCAGAAAGAAGAAAACCTCATAGAAGCTGTACTGCCCCAGAAACAGCCTACGATGAGAGAAGAGGAGGAGCCCACCCTAGAACAAGTAAGAACAGCACGATGGAAAATTAAGATACTGAAAGCAGCAGGCTTAGATGAGGTCACAGCAGATATGATAAAGATGCTGGGTGAGATAAGAGAGAAATGGCTCCTGAGGATACTAACAGTGTGGAGAGAAAGGCGTGCCCCAGATGACTGGAGAATAAGCATACTCATGCCACTGTACACAAAAAAAAGGAACATCCACAACTGTGGGCAGTACAGTTATACTATCACATTGCATGAAAGTTCTGAAGAGGGTGAGTGATAAATGGATACACAGAGTAGTAGAATGTCAGATGGGAGATGAGCAGTTTGGATTCAGATCAGGATGCAGCACAACTGACTGGATGTTTGCAGTGAAACAGACACTTAAGAAGGTAGAGATAAGAAGAGTCCAACTGGGCATTCCTAGACTTGGAAAAAGCATATGACAATGTCCCAAGAAAGCTAATTTGGGCAGTACTGCAGTAGTTTGAAGTCCCAGAAACATTGGTAGAAGTAGTGCAGGCTATGTACAAGAACCTAATGACTCAAGTACGAACAGTGCTCGGCCTCACAGAGGGGTTGTACACCAGGGTTCAGCTCTGAGCCCACTGCTGTTCATTTTGGTGATGGACTACATTAGCAAACAGGTCAGAGGGGACAGATCAACAAAGTTGCTCTATGCAGACAATGTGACATTACAGGCAGACTCTGAGCTAGAACTTCAGCAAAGAATAGGAGAATGGAATTCAAACTGAAGGCACATGGGATGAAACTAAGCACAGATAAGATGGTGGTAATGGCAGCAAACTGAGGAAATCAGAAGAGGCTGTGAACAGAGATAGAAGGGAAGACAGTGGAACAGGTAAATAGCTTCAAGTATCTGAGAGGGATGGTTGAGAAGGGAAGTCTGAATGAATAGATAAAAGGGGCTGCAGTCAACTGGAATAGAGTGTTATGTGTAGTCTATGACAGAAGAGTGCCAAAGAAGCTGAAAAGTAAGGTGTACAAGACAGTGGTGCAACCAGTGCTACTGTACGGTACAGAAACCTGGGCAGTAAAGGCAGAACAGTTGAAGAAGCTAGAGTTGATGGAAATGAAGTGCCCAAAAAGGGTGGTAGAATGTACAATGTGGGACAGACAAAGAAATGAGGACACAAGAGCAGAAGCCAAAGTAACTCCAATTGCAGAAAAGATCAAATGGAATAGATTATGGTGGTTTGGACACATGCAGAAAAGCAGAAGACAATCTGGTGAGGAAGACTTAGGACAGACAGGAAGAAGTTAAGAGGAAGCGAGGGCATCCAGCAAAGAGGTAGAAAGATTGTGCGAAAGAAGATCTGCGACAGTCAGGCATGAGTGTTGAAGAAGGCAGGAGTGTGGTACTGAATCGAGAGAGTTAGTGACAGTTAACGCGATATCCCGACCGTATGTAGTAAATTCAATTACCAGCTAGAAAGTAAACTAACCATGACAAAGTTCCAAGCCCTTGTCTTTTAGTTTCTTTTTTCACACTGATAGAGCTGAAGTTAAGCTGGTGTTCAGTGTGCAGCCATCTTGGAAAGTCCCATGATATTTTTTCTTTTTTTCTAGTTAATACTGATTGTGCTGAGAGTATGGCTGTTGAGTTCTGTTGTTATTGTTGTTATGTTGTAATGTAATACATTAAATTCATGCATTAATTTTTTTGAGGTTCAACATGTACTCCTGAAACAGATATGGATTTCTTTTATACACTTATTAATATGAATCGATCTGGTTGTATATAGGCCAATTTAAGAAATCTTGTAGGCAATTCTCTTATTTGGAACAAAATAGTATACATTCTAAACATGTCTTTAAAATGTTAAGGGACAGTTTGGCACAGCCTTTTGGCTTACTACTAATGAAGAGCAGTTACGTTGTGAATTTCAGGAAATGACTTTTATAGAAGTGGTTACAGCTACAATGAAGTTATATCTATTAGTAATGAGGTTATCACACTTCATAATTTTTGGATGCAAAACAACTTCAGATGTCCACTCATGCACCCTAGGAATGTTAGACCTTTTTACAAAATAAAGACCACTGGGATAGCTTAGCTAGTAATGATGACATAATAAAAGCTGTGTGTGAAGGAATATGCTTCACCTTTATAAACTACAGATGTTATGTTGTAATGAAGTGAAAATAAGAAGAAGCCTGGACTCTAGTTACATTGTAACTTAACTTGTAACGATACTGTTCAACATGCAAGTTCATCATTACCTTGAACAGTTTTATTTATCCTATAACTAATAAGATGTTCGAGTTTTCTTTTTATGCTGATTGTATTACCTGCAATTTGGTGCATCTAGCTAAGTGCGGTGAATGCCCTGTTTTTTTATTTGCTAGCAAAACAAAAAAGTTATATTGCCATGTCTTAGAATATGTTGTCGACATTATGAAATTCTAAAACAAAAATACATTAGTGAAACACAGGATGGAAAAAGGATCTAAACATTACACTAAGTTATGTGCATTACAGACACTTTTTAGGAATAACGGGGGGGATACTGTTGTAATGGATCATAAAGTTTAATGCCACTCAAAACACCAGGATTAAAAGGCTGTTAACATGCAGCCTGTTTTGAAAACCAGAACCCTTAAGCATTGATTAGTGATGTAACATACAATATGATCATTAGATTACTATGTACAACAATTGTTTTACCACAGTACTTTTACCTTATAAAAAATAACAGCAAGTGAAAGGCTGTACATTAAGTTTGTATTTTTATAATAAAGGAAGTTGGGCGGCCTCGGTGGTGCAGCGGTTAGCGTTTCCGCTTCACAGCAAGAGGTTGTCAGGTTCAATTCTCAGCTTGGGTTGTCTTTTGTGCGGAGTCTGCATGTCCTCCCTGTGGTTGCGTGGTTTCCTACAGGTGCTCCGGTTTCCTCCCACATCCCAAAGACATGCTGTAGGTGGATTGGACACACTAAATTGGCCCTAAGAATGAGTGCGTGCATGTGTGTGCCTTCTGTGGAAGGTTGGGCGCCGGGCTGGCAACTCGATACCGTAAAACTCCACTGACAATCATGAATGGACACGTGATCCGCTGTGCCGACCCCTAACTGCGAAAAGCCGAAAGAAGAAGAAGAAGAATACTCTTGTACCATGACATAGCTTCTGAATTAATTCCCCTTAGAAGGGCATTTTGTTGAAGGTAGTTATTCACAAACATAACATCATGTCCTTTACATAAACAAAGAAACACCGTTAACAATAGACTTTAGGGCAATCTGAATCACACAAAAACATTAAATTGAGTTTTTTTCTAAAAAAGTTATTAGAATGCTAAGAAACAGCAGCAGCTAGTATAAGACACCTAGGGCAAAAGTATAAAAGACTGTTGATTGTTATTTATTTTAAACATCTGACAAAACATCACTTAGCTTGCTTAATAACTTTCAGTTAGGTGATACACGAGGTAACTCTGTGTCCTGTAGGGACATATGGCTGTTTTCTAGGCATGGCTAGAAGGCTGATATTTGCTTATGACTGACACTTTTTATTTTATAAATGATCTACAGCAATGATCCTTTTGAAAATCATCATCCCATATGCAACCCAGTAAAAGAGAAGCAGCAATGGTTGTCTTTTTTCTCTTGATCTGTACACATACGCAGGTGAATTGCAGGTCTGGTATCACTGATCAAGTTGGGCATTCAACCTTAGAGCAGTTTTCATATCAGAGTGATATGGTGCCAGTGATCACAAGCATTCAAATTTATCCCCATAGACATGAAATAAAAATAATCACAGATCAAACTGATCTTGCCACCTTACAGAAAGATCAATTTTAAAAGGAGTCAGTCCACCTCCACTAGGCAACCACCCAACAAAAATGCCCATCAGTGCAAGCAGTTGGTGCCCAATCTGCCACTATCAGCTTCTAAAACAAATGGATCACCACTGTCCCTGTGAACCATAAGCAAGGTTTTATTTTGCTCTACTGAAAACATGTTCAAGGACCTTCAATGCTTACTATGGGCTGCTTAAACCTACTATGCAACTGTGCAGTGAGTGTCTAAACAAGCCTCTAGTCTCTGAAATAAAGAAAAACATGTCTAGAATTGAGATTCTGTCACTTATAATTAAAGAGAAGAGACACCATGTAGCCACACAACACAGATTTCAAATGGCGAAAGGGCATTTTTCATTAACAGTGGAAGGCATCCAATGGTGATCCTATTAAGTGTAGTTTCCACCTGAAATAAATACATCATTTGGAAGCCATAAGGACATACTCTTTGCATTTAAGCCCAACAACAGTTATTGCTCCTTTTTTAACAGCCAAATGAAACTACCATTTAAACAGTTGGGTGCACATTTCTCCCACTACTTATAACCCCCCTAGTGAAACTAGCAGGTGCATTCTGTTAGTATTCAGTGTACAAAACAAGGACAGTCCTATATTTTTCTTTTTCCCCATAACAAAGAAAATGGTCCATGACCCTTAACCTTACTATGCATCAATGCCTACACTTACAGACATGCTCATACCCTTTTCTCCCTCATCCATACTTATGCTCTTGCAGTCTGGAATTTAGTTGTCATACATGACAGAGAGAGATAAAGTTCCGATTAGAATGCCATCAACTCAGGGTCAAGCTAGCGATCAGATTTCCTAAAAGATTTAGTTCTGGCAAGACAGAACCTGAGCTGTCTGTGGACATCCAAAGTACAATATATGCTTAACAGCTTGTTTTTAGGTTCCTGAAAGAAGAAAGTGAAACAGATTTTTGGCTCAAAGTATATCTGTGTGTAAAATGAGAGAAGGCTGACCCACCACATGAGCTTGCAACGCAAACACTCTTCTAGCAGAGGTCAGAGCAATCAGTAACACTGTTTTATATTTTAAAAAGCTCAAGTCAGCCTGATGAGCTGGATTCAAATGGAGGGGGGGGGTTCCTAAGACAAAATTCATGACCGCAAAGAGAAAACATCTGTTTTCTAGGAGACTTGATATGAATCCCCCTTTCAAAAATATTTTTACATGAGATTGCATTGAAAGGGGGGGGGGTCCATGGGCAGACAGGCTGAAATGGCGAACAAATGAACCCTAATGGAGGAGTAAGACAAGACAGAAGAAAGTAACTCACACCAATACTGCAGAACCAGAGAAACACTATCACTGAAATGGTGCTGCGTCTTGCCTTGGTACCAACTAGAAAATCTTTTCCAATTACTAATACGTGATTTTTCTAGTAGCAGTTTTTTTGTATCATTTAATATTTGCTGCATTTCTTCAAAAACAGGTGCCTAAAAAAAGTATTGAGATTTTATCATCTAGGTATTTGATTGTAGTTGACTGGGAAAAGGGAGTATCATGCACCCCTAGTCCTATGCAAGTATGTCCACAGTCTGTGAGGAAGCTTGTGGTAGGATCCTTGGGCTAACATACTGAAATGGCTGAAAAATGAAACCTGACAGAGGAATAAGAAAGACCAGGGGAGAGTAATTAAGTAAATAATTAAGAACCAGTGTTGCAGAATCCCTGAATAGACAATGGTCAACATTGTATCAACTAGAAAATCTTTTCCATTTGGCAACATAAGGCTTCTTAGCAGCAGGCTTAGATTTCTAGCCTCCTTTACTACCTGCTGCATGTCCTCAGAAACAAGGTACCTAAAAGAGATCAAACAAGAATCAGCCAGGCAGTCAGTTGAAGTTGGGTACATTAAACTCCACTTGGACTGTGTGAGAAGATCTATTGTGTGAGAAAGCCTGTGGTAATGGCCATTGGCCAGTTCCATAAGAAAGAACCACTGTTGTCTGGGCCAGAAGGGAATCATCACAATGATCTTGTTTGTGACAGTCCTTCTGAATCTTCAGAATGACCCTTGGATATTAGTGGAAAGACAGGGAAACCATGAGTGAACATTCCTGCCCAAAAAAAAAGAAAAAACAAGTATGTTTTCTAGGCCCTGTTGAATGGAGTCCTAGAGCAGAATTTTGCCAACTGATTATTGTGATGGCTGGCAAAAAGAACTATTTGACTTTTTAACTATATACTAGGCTATCAACCACCAGGGCCTTTATAAGCTTAACCATGCAATACAACCCAACCAAATTGTGTCCCTCGGGGGCATTTGTTAGGAGAGTATGTTAGGAAGTTTCTAAATGTTATGCGTAAGTGGGGGGGGGGGCAAATTACTTTGGAAATTATTGTCTTCCTCTCTCAGAGATATGGGGCCCAGACCCAAGGTGAATTTCCGATTTCCTATCCACTGGTCAAGGTTAGGGATTAGGGGTTAGGGTTAGGGATGGACACTGCCTCAGAAAGATGGGGAGCCTGCACCACAGAATGGGTATCCTCTGAAACTTGTATCTGTCTTACTAACCTATCTTATTTATGTCACAAGCAAAATTTAAATCTTTGGATCTAGTTGTTCTGATGCTGTTCATTTTGTGGATGTGCAAATGGTCCACCAGAGCTGGATCCAAGGATGCAGTGTATGCCAGGCACTGATCGCGTATCTGTAATCTGTAGCAGACAGAATACAGGAATAGGGCTTTAAGGCGATCTGTACAGGACAATATTTTTATAACCTGAATTAGTCTAAAAAGGAACGTTTCTAAGTGTTCCAACTTCTGCATATGTCTGGACAGGTAGTCAGGGATCTGGGAACATAAACAGACATGCTGAAGGGGTCATTACATTCAATGATGGGTCTGATAAGGGCCGAATACAGTGTCACTGTGACAGAATTATTATCTCACTACCTTGGCCACATATTGGTCAAAGGTCAGATTATTGTCTACATATTTTCCTAGAACCCCCCCCCCCCAATTACTAGGGTGTCTTATCGATGGAGTAATTAACCTGGGTGGCAGTTTTCTCAAAGGTATTATAATGCATTTCTTGGCACTGAGTTTTAGTCCAAGACTTTGGCACCAGTCATCCGTTTGTGATAGACCTTCTTGTAATATGTTTGTGTCATGGTGGAATCAATGACAGATCCCAATTTGCAGTCATATGTGAACTTGGTTAGCCAAAGGCTATTGACATTAACCTTTACAGTCTGAGAAGTAGATGCCAAACAGAAGCTATCCCAGCAAGAAGACTTGAGGGAACCCACTGGTGAACAGTCTCTTAGTAGAGGTAGTATCACCAATCCTAACTTCCTGGGTCCTGTCTATGAGCCAGCTGGCAATCCAGCAAGTTATGTAGGGGTTTATGTCCAGTTCAGTGAGACTATCAACTATACCTGAGTGGGGTACTGTATTGAATGCCTTAGCTAGGTTCAGGTAGGTGGTATGCACCATTTTCCCCTCATCCATTGCCTTGGTGACCTTCTCAAAGAAGTCCACCAGGTTTAGTCATGATTTTATACACACACACACACACACACACATATATATATATATATATATATATATATATATATATATATATATATATATAAAGGTAACACCTGATAAAATTGGTGATTTGTGTTCTTATGTCAAAAGTTGGACAATCTGAGATAAATAATGTTAGGCAAATAGAACACATTTAGGAAGGGAAATGTCTATTGTCTGTAAATATCACTCAACCCCTATGGAACAAAATAATACCACTGACAACTTTGGAATTCTGGATGCAAATATTCAGCAATCTGAGGATTCAGAGAGTATAGAAGAAAAAAGCAAAAGGAGGATGTTCACAACAAATAAGAAAGAAAAAGAAACTGTTAAATGTCTGTAAAGCAAAGAGAATACATACAAAAAAGGACACTGCTTTGTTATGCAACACACTTTGTTTTTGTCTTTCGGCTTTTCCTGGTTAAAGGTCGCCACAGCGGAACTCCGGTCGGCTAATGATTGGCAGTAGAGTTTTATGTGCTGGCTTGCCGGGCCTAACGCACAACCTTCAACGAAGGAACACCCATTCACGCATGTCACCACACAGAAGACGCTCTAACTGAGAATCGAATGGGCAACGTCTAACTGTGAGGCGACAACGCTACCGCAGCACTACCACCGTAGTACTGATTACAGGAAATGACATTTTTCACAGAACCTTTTGATTACAGGGAATGACACCATTTTTCTATCAGAAAATATTCAGTCTACAGAAAAAGGCATTGTTTTTCCAAACCAGAAGATATAAAAAAAGAGGCAAGGAGCAGGTGAAAGGAAGAAATCAAAACTGAATGTGGAAGGAATGAATAATATGACTGTAAGGAAAAAAAGAGGAGAAAGACAGACACTGATAACATGGCTCAGTCTGTGGATGTAGCTGGGTGAGAAGTGTATGCTTGCAAATGTAGTAAGCAATGAAAACAGTTGGATTAATAAGACTAACGGTGGTGATGATTCCTTTGTAATAATCGACAGAGCAGACATTAGTGAATTAGAAGTTGAAGCTTCTTCAGATCTGGTCAGAAAAGATATTCTTGTAATAAAAGATGCATTTATTAGAGGAACTGATACTTACATTTGCAGAGAAGATAATGAAGACTGAATAGTGTTACATTTGCCAGGAGCAAAAATACAGGATGAGAGAGGCCTTAGAATGACTTAATATAAGGAAGTATATATATCTGTTTTTATTCACATAGGTACTCATCTACAAGGACTATCTGACTGACAGTAGGGAACTTACAGCCCTCTTACATTTTTTTGCGTTAATACCTACATAAAAAATGTCCAGTTTTAAAAAATGGAAATGTGTACAGTATCAGAGGCTAATTCTGGGCACACATGTTCAGACAGGATACTGCACTTGTCAAGATGAGGGAATATTATCTTTACTGTAGATATTTTGCAATCTTGACATTTAAATAAAAAACATCCTTAATATACAAAATCAGCATAGAGCACATACTAATGAGCTAACTGAAAATACTATCAGACCTATAAATTAATTTTGTAAGTGTTTTTACAGATCTGATAGTATTTTCAATGATCTCATTAATATGTTCCCTATGTTGATTTTGCATTTTAAGGATGTTTTTTATTTAAATGACAAGCTCATGTTGTTCAATTGGAAGTTGCTTGTGACTGGCCATATGAAGGTCATTAATAAGTATTTAACTGAGGGCACTGTTCATATTTTTAAGTCTGAAGAAGCATTCGGTTGAATGTGAAAGCGCTCACTAATTTTCTTATTTTTATCTGTTGTTACTAAATAAATGGTCAGCTTCGATAGTCGTGGTGTTGCCTCTTGTGCTTATTTACAGATTTTGCTATTTGTTCTATAAAGGCACTTCACCCTTGACTGTTTCATCTTGGATTTTGGACAACACAAACCGCACAGAATGTGCACTGTGACAAAGACAACCCTGGAACATACAGCAATTGCTGGATTGCTGGAGTGGAAAGATCATTACATTCAAGTGTTGATGACCTCGTGGAAGTCATACATTTCTTGCATGAAACCACAGGAGGGAAGAATAACAGTATATGGGGATTTACATTTACCAGAAACAGACTGAAATAATACTGATTCAACAACATTAGTAAGGAAATTATTCACAAAGTATGTTTAGGACCAACAATTGCTTGAGATTGTAAAAAAAAAAAAAAAAAAAAGCCTACCGGGGAATGGAACATATTAGAAATTGTTTGTGTTCCTAAAGAAATTACTCTTATTTCATGTCAGGTTTTGCTACCGTTGATGTGCAGTGATCACGGGATTGTAAAGGTTAATTTCTTGCTAGATAATGCTACTAAAACTGAAATCTAAACAAATGAACAGAAGATTAATAACAGATTATACAGAAGAAACACATTCATCATGTAAAACTAACTGGAGTGATGTGTTCAGTTGAAAGTCTGCAGTAGGAACATGGAAAGTTTTGAAAGAGAAATTGTTTGAATGCAAAAAATACATTAACATCAGCATCTACATCAGGAAGATGCATTTCCATAAGAACAAAATACTTGATTAAGGTGAGAGACAAAAAAATATATGAAATGAAAAAAGAGGTTGAACTAAAACTTTGAAGACTGAAATAAACAACATGGACAGACAAATTAAACACAGTGTGGAACAGGATCAAGAAAATGTTGATGAAAATTTATATAAAGATAAGGAGCATAATAGGAAACCATTTTATAGATACATAAGATGTGGAAGGAGTGAAGACATACAAATTAATAAACTGTGTACAGATACTATCATTTATCCTCAGACAACAGATTATAGATATATTTAAAAAATGTTATGCATAGCAGTTTAGCTCCACAAAGGTGGTAATAAATTGTCCAAGAGACATCCAGGTAACCTTTGATACTGAAATCAAATTAGATGATATTGAAAAAGAATTATGCAAACTGGATCCAAACAAAGCACAGGGAATAGACGGAATTAGCAATAGCGACCTGAGAACACTTCAGCAAAAACTTACAGTACCATTATATCGATCGTATAGATAGGTGCTAGAAAACCGGATATAGTGGGCCATGAAAAAAAGACAAAAGTAGTACTGATCATTGAAATCGCCACACCCAGTGACTACAGTGAGTTGCGTACAGAGAGACACAAAGTCATAAAATATCAGGATCTGCAGGCAGAAACAAGAACAATGTGGAAGAAAGATACCCAGAAAGTTCTAATAGTAGTAGGAACAATGGGTCTTATAAAAAATAATCTACAATCGTATTTAGATATGTTACCAATCACTGAAATCCTGTATGAACTGCAGGAGGAGTCATTTCTGGGCACATTGCAGGTGCTGTTAACAGAACTTTTGGCTGACATCAAAGATTGAAACAATACTAGTTTAATGAACTTTAATTGCACGTTGACTTAGGAATGGGGTCCATTCCCTTCATGATATTAGAAACCCAAAAGATTTGGAGAAATTAAAAAGACTGATACCATTACATCTATTATTTATTTGGGTCAAATAACTATTGAGAGATTCCTTAAGATTGGCGACATGCACTTGTTAAGCTTGTCTTTAAGAGAAAGGGGATTAGGACAAACCCAGAGTCATACAGACCCTTAAGTCTACTTTCATGTTGTGGAAAAATAATGGAGAAAGTAATATCGAATAAGTTACTGTCAGGACTGGAAATATTAAGACTTGAAACCATATATCAGTATGCATATGCTGAAAATAGATCAATTACTACCTGTATCATGGTGTTAGATAATATAATAGCTATGAATGACAAATTGTGGGGTGATGTCATTTATATAGATTTGACTTCAGCATTTCACAGGGCCATACACAAAACACTGATCAATAAACTAGATCAACTATGTATTGATGTACTCTTGATAAGACGGATAGCTGCATGGCTTACAATCAGGAAATAGCAAGTATCCTACATCAATTGGACAGGTAAAATTCAAGGTTAAAGTCAGGGTGTCCCACAGGGCTCTGTCCTAGGCCCATACTTGTCTAGACTGCATCTTTCAGATCTATCTTTTTCATCTGAGGTGTTCTACAGTCTGTATGCAGATGACTTGAAATTGGTTAAACTGATTATGTGTTACAAAAAGGGTATGTCTACAAAAGAATGTGACTAAATTGATCATTTGGGCACAAGAGAATAATATGCTGATAAATACATCAAAAGCTATGCATATGAGATTTGGGAGACATAAATTGAAAGGTGAATATTTAACAGAGCATGTAGTGATTGAAACTCTAGGTTCATTTATGTTGGGTACATGGGTAGATCCAGTTCTGAGTTTTCTAATCATAATCAACCAATTGATTAATTATTGTTATAGAACTATAGGTTGTATAAAATGATTTATAAAAAGTCTAGGAAATCAGAACTGATGAAGTCATTGTTAGTTACATTAGACACAAACTTGAGTATGGAATAACAATATGGAAACCTTATAAGAAAACCAGCATGAATAAACTGGAAAGAGTACAGTGGAAACATACCAAGAGCATCTATGGATTTGAAAATGCAAGTTATTATGATGAAAGATTAAAATATCTGAGTTTGTCTCATATAGATATTTAACAGACCACCTTATTCAGGTATATAGGGCATTTAAAGACAACTACCTTAGGGGCTAGGGTGGAGGAAGTGGGTGGTAGTGCTCTCACATTTTGGTTACCTCTAGATCCAGTATGTTTGAACCTCTGATGGATATGCACACTATTCATCAAAGGGTAATTGTGTTAATAAAGTTCAGGAATCATTGTGCCTGTGACTATGAGTGCATGCTTCCCATTCTACAAAGGTGTAGTTATAGTCTCCCACAAACAGAGCATTTGGTTTGATGGTAAGTATCACCAGTAGGTCAAGATATGAGCTACAGAATTTTAGGGACATAGAGGGTGACCTATAGTTTGCATCTTCCTGTTTAACCAATGCAGAATTATGATTGTTGCTAATATAGATTAAGACTTCTCCAACTTATGTCCATCTGTGCAGTTGATGGTCTAAATGTGTGGAAGGCCCTGAAGCCTTGCACTGCCGGAGTATTTTCAGCAGATTTAAACCATGTCTCAGTAATGGCACAGATGTCTATATTCTCCAAAGTGAGGACAGCATGTACGGTGTGGAGTTTCTTTACACTACTGGAACTGAACAGTAACACCTTTAGATTTCTTTGGGTTTTATTTCCTGTGTCGGTAGGTTTGTTAATCTGGCATTGCCTAAAAAGGCTCTAAGGGAAATGGATAAAGTTTTAGCCAATATTCAGAAACCTAGGGGAGACAGTTGCAGACCATCCTTTGCAAAGCAATGGAGTTTGCTAACCATGTTCTCCTGTGCTGACAATTATTGAAGTCATTCATCTTTTGTTCATACTGTAGCATCATCCTTTGTGACGACAGAATGCTGCTCAATGCAAGGCACATACCTGCCTGAGACACATATTCAGGGAGATCGACAATGTCTCTCTTTATACAGTATGTCTCAGGTCATTAATGCCCACATGGAGTATGACAGACTCATACTGGTACCTGCAGTGTAGTCACTTGAGTGTGTGCCTAACTTGATGGATCCTGGCTCTAGATAACCAACTTACCATTATCTTCTCCTAGTTCAATCTGGTTAGTGGGGCATCCGTGTGTCATACAACGTAGTTCCCTGTAGCAAGAGTCCTGGGTAATGTGCTGACTTGCCTTATGGGCTTTGCTCTTGGGGCTCCACTGGGTATAGGCATGTGCGTGATGTTTGGTGCTGCTGTTGGTGAGTAATTCAGAGACTGCTGCAGGTTTGGTAGTTCTTTGAGGTTTGGAAAGATTGCTTTTTAGTGTCTCAGTGTAGGTTGGTCATTGCATGTGGAGGAGACTGTGTGTATTTGATGTAGTTGCAAACCTTGTTTGTATGTAAGATTTTTATGCATTCAGTGAAATTATGTACATTTATCTCCCTCTCTCTCATAATACCTTTGTTTCTTTAAGGCTTACATAGTTGTCTATGAACATGACACAATTACTTTATTGCCTCAGGATGCCCATATCTATCAATCTGACTATGCAGACACTTGGAAATGACATATCTATGTTGTCTGGACCTGTATTTAGGTGGGCTACTGTAGGTCATGGACTAGGTTATACTGAGGTCTACCTGGGTGGACTCTGGTGTTTGGCATTAGACTAGGTTAGATTGTGTGAAAGGCAGGAGGGTTGGGGAAAAAATTTAAACTGGAGCTCTAGTCCTATGGTTATAATTTCAGAAACTTTTAGGTTAAAGTCTGAGTAGGGGAAGGGGGGACAGACTCAAAGAATGGGTGAAAACAGTATCAAGGTAAACAGAAATGCACTAGAATATAACATTAAGCAGTTATGTACAGCTATAAAAAGTGCTGAAGTAGAAATCCTGGAGCACAATTCATAATATTGTCACTACTGCAACCCTACCATATACTAAGGCACCAGACTATGCAGAAATTTCCCAGTAACACTAATAAATGACTAAGTGAGACTCACAGATGTTCACCATAGTTGGATCAATTCCTGGAAGACCACTCTGATTCATTTTCCATTTGTGATGGTCTGTCCTAGTCCTGTTCAGATTGTCTACCACAAATTTTGATTTAATGGGATGCAAGATGCCTGTAGACAGGGCTGGTGCTAGCATTTTGGGGACCCCCAGCAAGTTTCAAGTTGGGGGCCTACCCAGGAGAATATAAAGTGTGATCACATTGCTGTCACACCCCCATCCCTGTCAAGCTCATTCAGCACCATTTGACCACTGTAGTGTTACTACATTCAGACCATTAAGAATTGAAGTGCCAATGTTGCATTATGACAAGCTTCTTTGAGAGGCTACCTTGCTGTGGTACAGGAGTGCATGCGTGCACACACACACACACACACACACACACACAAAATGTATACTTCTCAAATGCCAGATTTCACTCATTTTTGGTCTGTTCTCAAAATTTGTAGTTTTCTGGACTTTTGTGGCAAATCAGTGAGGATTGAATTCAGTACATAATGATAAGCATTTAAGTTTGACTTCATATCCTTCAGAAAATGTATGGTAACACAAGACCTTTTATTACAACAACTTTAAGAATATAAGAACAATATTTAAAATTTGTCCCTCTTTTTGGGACTTTGTCCTCCCATTATCTTTGGCTTTGTCCAGATTTTTTGTGCCAAGAGGTTGAGTGCTATGACCGACTGGCATTTAGTAGCAAGGCTGTTGCATTATGACAAGTCTCTGTACCGCATCAAGGTAGCCAGTCCCACAGAGGTGACTTCCAGCCCCCTCTTGCCTATTGTTTGTATCCCTAACTGCAGTCATCCCTATTAGATGAATCTCTTCTCCATTCCCGTGTTAGCTTAGTTCTTAAAATACTTTGATACTTTATGAATATAACATTCTGTATGATTATTTTCATTCTCCTTAAGCATCTGCATCCAAAATCCCAGTCTCTCCATGTTTCCTGAACTTCTCTCCTGTATCATCATAATCTCTTTCACTCTGAATTATAGTTTTCTGCTTGTATAACAGCCTTAACTGTGTTGTTCTAAAATACTCCTTCAAATCATGTAATCCTAGTCTGCCTTGTTCTGTTGGAAGAATCAGCTTATCCCACTTGCCCCTTTCTGTCTTCCACTCCCAGATAACATCCTTCATCTCTTTTTTAATTGCTATCCACAACTTCTCTGGTTGATAAAATATGCCTAACCTGTGTATAAAACTAAAAGGACTAAAACATTTTAATCTCTTGTATCTTACTATCCATATCCATATAACAAAGCTTCCAGTTTCTCAGTTTTTGTATTATCTTCTGTTTAGTCTCCTCCTACATATCCTTAGCTGCCACAATGTCATTATTTTTAATCCATCCTCCTAAATACTTCATTTTATCATGTCCTCATAAGTATGACTATTGCTGGACCAGTTCATGTTTGCGCACATAACTTACCGCTATTACGTTTTAGCTTCATTAAGTTTGTATCTATATAAGATTTGAAACAGTCTTAAAATGTTCCACAACACTGTAATGTCCCTTTCTGGTTTTCTCAGGTATAAAGTAATGTCATCTTCAAACAGAGCCAGCTTTTCTTGACTACCATACAAATTATATCCTTAAATTTATGAGTCCCTTATTTTCTTTGCCAATGGTTCTAAATATAATGCAAACAAAGAAGAGGACACCTCTGCCTGGTTCCTCTACGCAAGCAGAAATTATCAGAGAGGACCCCACCCACTTTAAATTTTACCTCTGATCCCTCATACATACTCCTACTCAACCATATAATTTTATCAGGGAAAGCAACTACTTCCATTGCCCTGCCCATGAAGTCCTAGCTTACTCTGTCAAATGCTTTCTCTGCATCGAGACCCACCAACAACAGTGGCATTTTCTTACATTCTGCGTCCCTCTGATGAGTCATTGTGCTGGTAATGTTATCAAATGTTTGCTTCCCCTCCACAAAAGCACATTGAGCCATATCTATCAATTTTGATATCACTTTTGCTATTCTTTTAGCCATTATAAACACTTTATAATCATGGTTTAGTATTGAAATGGACCTGTATGAAGCTGGATCTGATGGATCTTAACCCTCTTTAGGTATTACAGCTACCACTGCTTTCTTTCAGGATGCTGGTACCCACTTAAAATACTGTTAAACAAAACCTTCTTTATCATTTTTTTTCCCTCCTAGCTTCCAAACTTCCACAGGAATATCATTTATTCCTGGGGACTTTCCTGTAGCTTGGTTACACATCACCATTTTTCTCTCATCTCCTCCTGTCCTAACCGTTAGTAATTGAGCCTCATCTACTTCTAACCTTGACATATTTAATTCTTCCATAAATGCTTCCATTTGTACCTTTTCTTGATTTCCATATTTCTCTGCTTTATAAAGACTTTCATAAAATTTCTGAAATATTTCTAGTACTTCCACAGGATATCTTATCTTTCTTGTTATAGGCTACCTAAGTTTGGTGACAGCCCTTTCTACTTTCTGTTGCCTGAGTTGTTGTGCTAGACGTTTTTGTGCTTTAGAGTTATTCTTAAAACAGTTGCTTGAAAGCAATCTCTAAAACTCATGCATATTATCGAGATAATTCCTTATTTTCTGTTTAACATTCTGCAGTTGCTGCTGTTCTTGTTCTATGGGATTCCCCCTATTTTGCAATACTTTAACATTTGCCAGTTCCTCTAAACAATTCTTGTTACTTTTTAACCATATCTCCATTTCTTTGGCTCATTATCTTGTTGACTAGCTCCTCCATCAGTTCACATGCTTATGCTATGATTAGCATGCCACAGTGGTTACCTTGTTTGTGTTGCATTACACACTGTGTAGAAACGCTTACTGAATCCAAAACCGTGAGCTATCATGTGACGCTGCAGCACGATGCGCACATGGTATAAACAGACTGTGTAGGGTTTACTGAATCTGGACGGTCATCTTTCTAACTTTATTAATTTTAAGTATGTAAAACTAAAGCATATTTCAGAAAGCCACTGTTTTCTGTAAAGCTTTTTTGTAGTTAAAATGAGGTAGAATTAGTACACTGGAAACCTGATTTATTTTTTCTCTAGACAAACATAATTAAAATGTCGTTCTTTTTTAAAAAGAAAAATGCTTGATTTTCATAAATCTCATATTAAATAATGGCAAGCGATACAAATAATTAATCTGGTACGGTATTCCTATTTTCTCTTCCTATTTTTTGTCTTATTGGGTTATTCCTAATTTAGTCATACTTGAATTCAAGTATGAAACAAAACTGTTACAGTTTTAGAAGAGTGTGCTAAAATTCATATAACTCATACATTTATCAGTTACAATTTCAGAGCTTAGACCGAAAACCTACTAGTTGTCTATGATGCAGTACAGTATAAAAATATGTGAAGGTGGCAACAGTTATTATATAAATTTATTTTGTTGTAAGTGATGTAGGAAATGGTGCATGAACATTATTGATTGGGGGGGGGGGGTCAGTCAAAGACTGTACACCAATAAAATCTTTATATTACCAAGGCTGGCCCTTTTGTGAGGGCATACTATTTACTGCACAGCCAGATATTGCCTAAATTAAATATTCTTGAGCATTAAGCTGTTTCTTGAGCATTAAACTGTTACTCAAAAGACTGCTTGGTTAGATGTGCCACTGAATAAGAATATTTACTTTACCAACTTTGTTCTGAATTTGCAGTTATTAGTTTGAGAAGTACCTTTGCAAAAAATTATTTTGGTAGGAATACTCATTTCATGCAATAACGACTGGATAAAATGTGCATAACCTTGATATAATCTAAGGGTATGGTTAAAGAAATTTGGATCTGCTTCTCTAACATTTTTTAATTTGTCACTGTTATGAACTTGTCTTTGCTGCTGCTCTCTATTTCCTCCTGTCCTTATTCTTTTTTCATGTTTGATCTAGCCTGCTGTATGTGTAATACATACATATACAGAATATATCTGTCTGAATACACACACATCTATCAAAATATATAGGTTTCTGTATATGCATGTACTTTTTTATTTTTATAGTCATGTGCACTGGTTTGACAGTGAATCTTTGAGAATTAGTGCTTTCCATCATAAACTGGAACTGACTGAGTTTATACCCATAACAACACGTATGATTCCTTACTGTAATTCTGAGACCTCTAACTGAAAGTCTCAGAATTACAAAAAAGTAATACTAATCAAGAACATTAAAAGGTGACCATTTGATGTTCTCCTTTACAGACACTTACTATCAGTTTTGCAGTGAGACAAGTCCCCCAGCATCCCCATACCCTCACTACTTATATTTATACCAAGTCCAAGCGAAACCTCAGAGAAAAGGGAAATCCCTGAGAAACAAAATTATGGAAAAAAATGACAACTTACTTCCTGGTTGCTGCAGCCAATCAGGTCCCTTGCTTCACTGACAGTTTAGTCAGAAACTCTAGAAAGGAAGAAATCAAAGCCATACATGGATCAACATTATTATTTGACACCCATACGGAAATCTTTTCCACTTGCTAATGTACAGTTTCCTACTAGTAGATTTATGAGACGAAATTAGAATGTCCTGTGCTGCAGGTCATAAATTGTGAAACCTGGCTATTCGTGGAACTGGTGCAGCCAAGCTGTCAATTTTAGGGCATGAATTGCAGGATGAAGAACCCCTGATGAATATATCAGAATATCGGAAATTGGGTCCAGGATCCATGGTTCTTCCAGTAGATGAGGCTGCAAAAAAGGGAACCAGATTTGACGAGGCCAGTAAGGGGCTATCAAAATAATGGTCCTTCCCAGAGTGTTGGCTTTCTGTAAGAATTTGTGTATCAGAGGAAACGGGGGAAAAGCATAAAGAGGTCCCGGGGGCCAACTGTGTACAAGTGCGTCCCTTGGGGCATCTCCCAAGTTGGGGATCAGGGCAAAGTAGTTGCTGCATTTGGTGTTGGTAGGGGCTGCAAAGAGGTCACAGCAAGGCTGGTCCCATCTATGGAATATCCTTTCTGCTACTACTACTTTCAGGGACCACTCGTGAGGAGAAAGTATTGCCCTGCTCAACTTGTCCGCTATCACATTGGACCTCCCTGGAAAGTGCGTTGCTATCAGAAAGTGCTGGGTGGATATTGCCCACTGCCATACTCTCAAGGCCTCTCGACATAAGGGGTATGATTTGGTTCCTCCCTGTTTGTTTATGTACCAGATCACGGACATGTTGTCCATCTGTATTGCAATAGTCCCTAGAGGAAGGACGTTTTGAAAGGACTGCAACGTTTTGAAAGGACTGCAACGTTAGAAGTACCGCTCTCATCTCTAGGACATTGACATGCAGATGAGCCTCATGATTCTCCCACGTGCCTTGGGCTGTCCTTCCCTGAAAATGCCCCCTCACCCTATCAGGGAGGCATCCGTGGTCACAGTGGCAACCGAGTTTGGGAGAACAAAGGGACGTCCTATTGTCACTTGAGGGGAGGTCAGCCACCAAAGAAGATCTTTCTTGCATGACTTTGTTATTATAATGTGGGGAGACATTGGACATTCCTGATAAGACTATTGTGTGAAAACCAGCCATTGCAGTATCTGCATGTGCATTCGGCCTAATGGAATAGTAATGATGGCTGCTGCCATGGTCCCTAGTAATTTCAGAACTACTGAAACTGGGGCTCTTTGTTTGGGGATGAGATTCAGAATTTGTTGTTGAAGGCTCACCACTCTTTCCATTGGAAGTTTTATGGTCATGGAAACTGTGTTGAGATCTGCTCTGATGAAGACGGTACATCTGGATGGCTGTAAAGCATATTTGTCCCAGTTTATAGTAATCCCCAAATGACTGCAAAGATCTAAGGTTGTCTCCCTTGCTTGTATGTGTTGATGCTTGGTGGTGGCAGTGAGGAGCCAGTCGTCTAACTATGGAAACACCTGGAATCCCAACTACCTCAGGTGAGCCATGACTACTGCCATGTATTTGGCAAACACTCTGGGGGCTGTAGTGAGAACAAAGGGCAGAGCCCGAAACTGAAAGTGACTGGCTCCTAGCCGAAAGCGCAGATGATCCCTGGATGTTCTGGCCATCTTTATATGGTAGTATGCATCCTGGAGATCTATTGAGCACATCCAATCGTCTTTTCCTAGAAAAGGAAGTATAGGCTGTAGTGTGACCATCCGAAATTTTGTTTTCTTGACAGATTTGTTCAACTTGCTGAGATCCAAAATTGGTCTCCGGTCCCCTGTTTTCTTTGTAACTAAAAAAAACCCTTGAGTAAGTTCCGGATCTCCTCTGATCTGCTGGGACTGGTTGGATGACTCTTTTTTTCTAGCAACCTTGCAATCTCTATGGTTGCCAGTTCCCTGTGATTGGGTGGAACATCAGGGATTTTTTTTCACCGGGTTAGAGGAGTAGTAAAGGGAATAGTGTACCCTCTGGATATTATGCTTTGTACCCACTGATCTTTTGTAATTTTAGCCAGGTGTCTGGGTGCAAAGATAAGCATCCCCCAACTGCCTCCAGAGATGGACAGATGGGCCTCCTTTCAGGAGCGCTAGTAGGGCTTGCCAAAGAACTGATCCCTGTAACCCTGATTTTGCAGGCCCCCTTTGCCACGTGGACAGCATTTCCCATTATTGCCCCCTCCTCTGCCTCTAGAGGGGATTTCACCACATGTGTCAAAGAAAGCTCCTTGGGCTTTACGGAACCAAATTTTCCCACTTTTCCTACCTTTAGGATAAGGTCTGGTAGGAGTGGAAAAAAGGACTCATATGGCAGACAGACTCTTTCCATCTTGCTCACACCTGGTAAGAGTTTCCTTTACTTTTAGTCCAAAAAGTGATGAACCATCAAAGGGGGTGTTTACAAAGGATAACTTATAGGGCTCTGCAAAGGAACATAAGTGCAACCAGGAGTGTCTTCTAAGAGCAATTCCTGTACCCGCTGCCCTACCCATTCCATCAGCTGCATATGAAATCAGATGCATGGAAGAGTTTATAAGGGAATTTAGGGTAGCAAGCTGGGAAGTTACTTTATCCGAGACCCCCGCAACTACCGCACCCTGTAAAGTATCTCCTAACTCCTTAAGGAGATATCTGTGCAGTTTGGTGAAATGTGTGAGATAGTTCAGGGATCAAAGAGCAAAGCCCGCTGAACTAAACATGCACTTTCCATATCTGTCCATGTTCCTAAAATCTCTATTAGGAGGATGAAGAGATGTGGAGGTCTCTGATAGCTCCTTCTTGGTGGTCCCCGCCACAACCATAGCATCAATGGGTACTCCTTTGGTAAGGAAAGCCTTGTCCTGAGATGACATAATAAATTTATTTGGCCTCCGAGGGACTGGTTCTATAGTATCCGGGGACTCCCATGCCTTTCAAGAGAGAAGATCCATCAACTCATCGAAGGGCGGAGTCACCCAAGAGGTGGAGGGCTGAGACTCGAAAGCCTTCAGGAGTACTGACTCATCATCAGTAGGGTTAAGGGGATTCCAGCCACCCCTCTGTTTTAGGATTTCTAAGATATAACCAAAAGAGATATCTTCAGAGGGGGACAGTGGGGACTCTTCTGACTCATCTAAGTCAGTATATGATGTGAGGGATTCCTGTGGGGAATCCAGATGCTTTCTCTTGCAAGTTCTCTTCTTGGGAACCTCCTCAGAGGGAGCTTCTGGGGAGGTCCCGGAAGAACAGGGCTCACCCGATGGGGGGACCAGAGACTCCGGGTCTCTACGCTTTTGAGGGATCAGTGAAGCAGAGACAGACACAGGAACCTTAGGGGAGGAGATTGCTGGAACCGATGACGTGGATACCTGATGGGACAACACTCTCCTCATAGCATTGAAAGCCCTGTGGCTCCAGCCCGAAGAGATGCCTGGATCCATAGAAGCAAGCAGTCTCCGCAGCGCCGAAACCATGGGCTCCGCGCCCGAGGTAGGTGTCGGGCTCACTCGAGCCGAGGCCTCGAGAGGCAGATTTGGAATCAAAAGATCGGTACAACTATCCGCTCCGGACCCGACCGGTGAGTGTCGGCTCCTAGACTCTTAAGGTAGGCACCAAAGAAGTCAAGAGTAGTCGGAACCGAAAGCCCAATGCCTGTCAGCTCTGATGGTTCCACAATCATTGGTTCTGAATAATCCGGCTCCAAAACTTTGGGTCGAATCGGAGGAGAAACTGAAGAAACAATTTGAGTCTGGGTCGGTTCCAAAGCCCTAAGGGTTGAACCCGATAGAATTTTAGCTAGTGCCTATTACTGCAAAAGTCTCTGTACCAATCGATCCACATCCTTATCCGATAGTCTTGAGGACTGGGAGGCAATGGATGATGTCTCAGACTGGAGAATAGGAGATTTTAAAGTGGAAGATACTAGCTCCAATGCTGGGGACCGGCTCCTACTGACCACAATTACCTCCAGCTCCATAGGCTTCGGAGCCGAGGTGGCAGTCTTACTACACTTAGATGTGGAAGCCGATGAGCCCTTTTTTGGCTCTGACTCCGATGATGAACTTGTAGACACAGTTTTAGAAGACGTAGTGGACTTGTTCTTGTCTAAGGCTTCTTGAAAGGAGGATTTCAAGAGGCCTCTTGCCATGAGTTTACTCTTACATTCATGAAGAATGATAATAGCATAAATTAGAATTATTAATGCCCTAATAAAAACCAGGCTACTAATAAAACAGAAAGGATAGGGAGCAAGTTATCTACATCTAAACACTAGTCTAATAAAAGTGCCAATAACTGTAAATAGACCTAGAAAAAAATGGTCTCAGGAAAAAGGAGAAATCACTCCAACTAGTTATCACTAATTATCACTAACAATGGAGACAAGTCTCTCAAGAAGCTAAATATAATCTACAACTATCAAATAAGAATGAAAAATTATTTATCCAGAAATAAATTATCAAAGTTTGCAATATTCAATACAGAGCTGTTCGCCAAACACCCGATCTGTTGCAGTGGCAAACAAGATCTGAGGGAAACACTATTGCATCATGGGACAGGGAGTAGGCCATGAGCTGTTTAAAGACCTCAAGCTTTAGCATTTGGCCGAATCGGAGCTGAGGATCGGCTCTGAACCCATCAGTGAGAACGAAGGAGAGATAGAACAACTTCATATCAACTTTTTCCTAGCTTAAAGTTAATCATTTTACAGAAAAAGTTCACTTTCTGTCATAAAAATTAATTCTGGAAGGTTTTTCCTTCCCTAAAGGAAACTTATCTGATCATCAATGTAAAGCGTTAGCTGATCGTCGATCCTCATTAGCCCGCAAGAGGGGCACTCTTTAGCAGCAGGGAAGGTTTGAAGACCTTGCCATTAAAACTCCCCCCTCCCCCAGCTCAAACTGAAGAATAGCTTGAGCATATGAAAGATGCCCTTCAAGGTTTGGAAGCTGGCTGCCTGTTGCATCTTGTGCAGGATATAACCTGTACAACTAAGACTACTGTAGGAATGATTATTCTGGTGAACATTGATTGACACCATGTAACCTACAGACTTGAGAACTCCCTTGCTATGAGAATATCCCCCTGCAACCATTGCAGGAAAAAATCTTCTAAGATTGGCTTTTTCTGGAGGTATGACAAACCTTCTCAGAGAAGTATCCAATAAAACTCCTACAATGTCTCTGAATATCCTGGGTATTTAGACAGGACATGAGGAGAGAGCTGACAATATACTGGAGCTTTTTGGCAGTTCCTCCTTGAAATAAGTCTTGCAGAAAGCAGATGTGAATGTCTTTGGTTCTGAGGAAAGCCACAAGTGGGACTAGACACATCATGAAGGCCCTGGAGAGGTACTGAGTCCAACAGGTAAAGAGGTGAATTGCAACTGGTGATTCCCTGCCATGAACCTGAAGAACTTTCTGTATTCTTTGCATAATGACCACACAAGCAAGAATACCTGAGGCCCAAACTACCAAAAGCATTCTGGAAATCAAATTGGGGATGAGGGATGGCAGTGTAACAATCATGAACTACAATAGTACCTACAGAAGGAAATTTAGTCTCAAAAGATCTAGCACAGGTTTCCATGAGTACTAAGAATAGCCTGAAGGAGAATTCTATTTTCAGCACTTCATGAGGTACATTTTCTGTTATTCTACAGGTAAGTAGTGCATCAAGGAAGGGCAAGATGACCTCCAGCTGATCCTCTAGAACTGAGAAAATCTCAATGAAAGGTAGGAAGATCTCGAGTTCTAGTTTGTGCCATGAGATGACAACAACCAAGACCAACTTTTCTGAGATTATCTTCACCCCTACATTTTCTGTGCACTAGGCAGGGGAGGAGATAAAGTAGGATTAACTTTGTAATAAAGATCGAATTGAGGGCCACATGGTGGTGATTGCCAGCAAGCATCCCTGATTTACGCTTTTTTTTTTACATATCACCTCTACTTCCAAAAGTGTCTCTCTTGTTTGGTCTGCTGACCCTTGGTCTGAAGGCAGTAGAAAGTTCAGTGTTTGAAAGGGTAATTTCTATTATACCGGGAAACAAAAGAATTGCTTCTCTGCCTCCACATTTTTTTTTTCTTTTTCTTCCAAAGTTTTTTTTTTTTTGAAAATTTTTGGTGAGGAAAAAAAAAGTAAATCCTTTCCCAAGGGTGCATTAAGTAGTTGTCCTTTAATATACCATCAGGGAGTGACTGAAATCATGACCAAACACTGCCTCCATAGTTACTGTAGCTACAGCACTGTGTCCACATTTTATAAAATGTTTTCCATTTTCAGTACAGTTCCAGTCAACCTGGACATTTAATGTTTCATTCCTATTCTTTGGGGCAATCTCCTCAGTTTGTTTTATGGTATCCTTCTGGTAACTTATCATGCCGATCTTACAGTTAAGAGCCGTGAATGCAAGGGTGGCAGATGTGCACAATTTTTCTAAAACCAGTCCTACTTTATCATTTGGAAGGAAATTGTGTCCTGGAGTTACTAAGCACATCCACAGCAGACATATCCACCATCTGATTCTTATAAAGATATTGGGTAACCTGTTAAACCTTGCTGATTCTGTGAGGCTTCTTTGGAAAGTATAGTTGTGTAAGCAAACTTACCATAACAGTAGATGCTTGAATGATCACTATTGCAGTAGCCTTAGATATATGGTTTATACCCTGCCAAGGATACAACAGCCAGCCAGCTTCCAAAGCTTCAGCCTACATTCCACACACCCAAACTATCAAGCAGCTCGAGTTGAGCTGAATGAATAGACAACTTTGGGTACCAAGCCCTTCAGAGCTTTCATGCCAGAGACAGGGAGGCTAAGCCCTGAAAGGAGAATGCTTAGAACAGCAGTAAATAATGTCCACACCCTGGCATCAACAATACACAAAAAACAATGGAAATGAAAGGAGGAAGCAGCTACTGAGGCAGTGATCATTTGAACATCTACTGTTATGATAAGTTTCCTTAAACAACTGTACTATGTTCATCATATTGAACACTCTGCTGTAGCCATAGGTAGATTGTCCTAGCTTACTACATTTGCAAGGTGGAAGGAGAAGAGTGCAGGAATCCCTAGAGAATGGTCCTAGCAAAGCCTTATCTAGAACTACAGAAGGAATCAAACTTTGTAAATGTATGCACAGAGGACCAAGTTGCAGCTTCTAGAATACTTACAGAATCCAACCATTTCCAAAAAGCCATTGATGAAGCCAAGGCACTAGTACAGTATGGCTTGACCCAGCCTGGATTAGTTTTGTTATGGTGAGTACAGCAAAAGGTAATAGCCTTACATAACCAATGAGAAATAGTCTGTTTTGACACAGGTTGTCCCTTCTTACATTCACAAGAGATGAACAACTGATCTGAAGATCTGAAAGATTTAGTTCTGTCAGGACAGTACCAAAGTTGTCTTGCTAGCTGATTGCTCAGACAGGTGACAAAGAGGTCTATTTGAGGATTTCCCCAAAGATGGCTCAAATCTTGCATGACGCCCTGGTCTGGTTTCCATTTGTTAGATCTGCCCTTGTCATGCTCAGCTTGTGAGACTGTGCTGTGAAGCTATATACCAAGCTAATATGGCTAGCCTGCAAAGGGGTACAACCTGGTTCCACCTTGAGTATTGATGTACATCATGACTGGGGTATTGTCTGTAACAACTTAAAGAGGTCCAGGGGACCAAAGATGATTCATAGAGTTGAGTGCCTTGATCAGGGCAAGCATTTCTCTTATATGTATGTGCTTGCATCTGCCCTTGGTGTCCCACAGACAATGTACTGTTATCCCTTCTGAAACTGCTCCCCAAGCAAAATTCTAGGCATCTGTCTTGTCTGACTGCTTTGGAACAGGGAGGGAGAAGGTGACATTTTGATTTAAGGACATCTGTTCTTTCCACCAAGTGATTTCTATTCTGAAAAACTCCATCACAGAGATTTGAATAGACAAAGGGTGTTGGTGCTGGGACAAAAGAGACTTCAGATACCACTGTATCTTTCTCATGTGGAGTCTTGCGAAGGTCATCATGAGAATGAAAAAAGCTATGAGACCAAAAATCCTGATGTATTCCTTCGAAGTGACTGCAGTCTTCATGGAAAACCCTATAAACAGATCTAGATATAGACCTATATTTCCTTATGGAAGAAAATATCTTTGAACTGGGGTGTCTAGTTGATATCCCACGAACACAATCTTGTGTGAAGGAATCAAGAAAGACATTTGAATGTTCTCTTGGAATCCTAGCTTGTGAAAGCCATTCCTGACACTCTGAAAAAGACTATGCAAAGATAAGTAAGTTGTCTAAATATGGAAAAAATGTGGATACCATGTAGCCTGCAATGAGCTACGATTGAAGATACACAGTTTGTGAATACTGTTGGTCCAGATGGTGTCATCCAGGCACACAAAACATCTGAAGTCTGGATGAATAGGGATGTGATAATAAGCATATTTAAATCTAGTGTTACCAGGAAACTTGAATGAGGAAGAATCAGTATCAGGTTGTGAAGGGACATCATTTGGAATATGGACACCATCACAAACATGTTTGGAAAAGAGAGACACAGAACTGGTCTACAAGCATTTTCTTTCCTTGCCACTAAAAACATCCTGGAATAAAAACCCTTCCCCAGGACAGGTGGAAACAAGACAGTCTGGTCTGGAGATAAGGAATTACTCCCTGAAAAGGAGGGATTTCCTTCCACTGCCATCTGTGACACTGATGAATGATCTTCTGAACCCATTTGTCTAAAACTATCCGTTACTAAAGAGAAAAATGGAGATTCAGATGCCAAACAGAAAAATGGATAATCAGACTTTCTGGAAGAAAAAGGGAACTGCCAAGGTGTGTGTGTGTGTGTGTTGGGGGGGGGGGGGGGCAAAGTCTCAAACAGTCATTCTGACTTGTTGGGCTGTTCTTGGTTTTGAGAGGTTCCAGAATTCTTTTTGGAAACTCCTTGCCATTTCACCTTAAATGCCTGTTTACCTGCAGTTTGTTAAAACTGCTTATTTTGTTTTTGCCAAAACTGGATGAGGGGTTGGAATAGAAGGGTTAAAAAAATCTTAAGAGATTCCCTGTATCAGCTTCCCTTTCATCACACTTTTCAATCACCTCTGCAGCAGAGAGGCCAAAAACTAAATTTCTACCCAAATAAGAATTTAAACTCTCATTTTTATCATCTGGGAGGTTCTGAGAATGCAGTCATGCAAGTCTCCTCAAAACAGTACCAGTGACCATAGCCCTGGAGTCATACATACACTGTAAACAATGAGTAATGACTTTTACAACACAGGAAACTGAATTACTTAACTGAGATTTTACCTTAAATAAGAAACTGCAGGGAAAACATTCCTCATACTTTCACAATTAGTTAGAACAAACTTTAATGTAGGAGTCTGAAAATTCAAAATTCTGAAAATCGAAGTTGGAGAAGTATAAAATATTCCCCACATATTTATCAATAATGTTCCCATCCTTATCAGAAAGAATAGGAGTAGAGATAAACAAGTGCTTAGCAGCAGAAGGATTAAATAAAGTTATAGCTGCTGGGTCAGGTTTGGGAAGAGTGTATAAAAACTTAAAAGACCTTGCAACTTATCTGCCTTTTAAGGGTCAGCTGGCTGAATGTCAGGAAAATTGCAGGCAGAAAGAACTGGAGGAATGGGTGAAGGTTATGGAAATTCCTTCTGTAACAGCTTATTTTCTGAGACTGAGAAACCTCAGTGTTCTCCCACTAAAGCCACTGGCACTTTCTAGAAAGTGTCTCACAGAAAAAGAAAAGTACAGTTGTGTACACTTACCATAAATGTAGATGTTCCAGTGTATTCACTGTTGCAGTCATTACATTTGGGTTATCTGCTTGCTGTAGCCCTCAGTCGGCCTGATTAACAAAGTCTTGGGTCCTGCGTCAGTTGCTGTCCCTTCTTCCATGACGTCAGGTCATTATGGGTATAAAACATGCAGCCGATGCCATTACATCAGTTTTACTTGCCCCAGATATCAGGTGCCCCCCTTATGGGAAGCAATTAAATCTATAAATACAAGGATATACCTCCAACAAAAAAGCAAATACACCAAAAAGCTTTTAGAACATAGTAAGAGAGTGTAGAGGTATAGCCAAAAGAAGAAAGGGGGCTGGAGGGAGGGTAACCAGGACTGCAACAGTGAATACACTCGAACATCTACATTTATAGTAAGTGTACACAACTGTACTAAGTTCTTTGTGTTTCACTGTTGCAGTCATTACATTTGAGTAGATTCCAAAAGCTAAGGTTGGGAGGAGGAATTTAAATAGAATTAGGACCAGCTATAAGGCCCTGCAAGACTGCAGTGGCAAACCGGCTCTGGATTTAGAGAAAATTAGCAAATGATAATGCTTGGTGAACGTATGTACAGAACTCCAGGTAGCAGCTTCTAGGATGTCTCTAGTAGGGACGCCCCAGAGAAAGGCTGTAGAGGTAGATGCAGCCCTGGTTGAATGGGGTCTGATGCCCTGTGGGTAGGTTTTCCATGGTGCGTATAGCAGAAATTAATGCAGTGGCCTATCTATTTTGAAATGGTTTGTTTTGAAATAGCTTTCCCCTCTGTCCCTGCAGCAAATGCCACCAGCAGTTGTTCAGATTTCTTTTGAGGTTTGGTTCTGTCCAAGCAGAATCTAAGCTGTCTGTGCACATCTAAAGAGTGCAGTATCCATTCCCCTTTGTTCTGTGGGTTAGGAAAGAAGGTAGGCAAATGAATGGACTGATTAAGAGCCACACGGAATACCACCTTGGGCATGAAGGAGGGATTGGTTCTGAGGGACACCCTGTCCGCATGAAAGATGATGGAAGGTTCCACTGCCATAAGGGCCTGTAATTCAGATACCCTTCTTGCAGAAGTGATTGCTAAAAGGAAAGCTGTTTTCCAGGAAAGAAATTTTAGATCTGCAGTAGCAGCTGGCTCGAAAGGAGGAAGAGTGAATTTCTCCAAGACAAAGTTAAGATCCCGGGCTGGAGTTGGAGCTCTCCTGGGTGGCCTTAAATTTTTGGCCCCTCTGAGGAACAGCTTGAACAGTGGGTGTGAGAAGAGGGGAGGCTCTGTGCTATAATGAGCTGAAATGGCTGAGGCATGAATTTTGATGGTGGAAAAAGACAAGCCCTTATGAAGCATCTCAGTCAAGTATTGTAGAATCTGAGGTAAATTGGGCACTGCTGCGTTCATTCCTTGAGATTGGTTCCAGGCACAGAATCTTTTCAATTTTGCAGCATACAATTTTCTAGTACTAGGCCTCCTTGCCTCTAAAATTATATCCATCACTAATTTACTGAGGGATTGTGAAGGAGAGATTAGGTAATTAGCCAGGCTGCTAGGTTCAGGGTTTGCAGCTGAGGTGTAGAATCTGGTTCTCCTACTGAGACAACAGGGAAGGAATTTGAGACAGGTGCCATGAAGCCAAGCGTGACACACTGTGCAAGAGTGGGTACCAGTGTTGACGAGGCCAGTCTGGTGCAATTAAAATCGTCCTTGGCTTGTCCTGTTTGATCTTTAGTTGTACCTTGGAGAGCAGAAGCAGAGGAGGAAAGGCATCCACTTTCCAAGCTAGCTTGTGGGGAATCCTTGTGCAAAATTTGTCCAGTTGATGGTTCTGGGGGGAGGTAAATAGGTCTATATCTGGGCTCCCCCATTTGCTTGTCAACATGTTGAAAATCCTTGGTTCCAGTTTCCACTTGTGTGGGTCCATGAGGTTTCTGCTTAGTCCATCTGCCAGTGTATTTAGTTTTCCTGGCAGGAACTGAGCATGTAGATTCACTTGGTAGCTCAAGGCTGTGTTCCACAATGTCATAGCTAGTTTGCAGAGGGGGTAGGAATGTGTACCCCCCTGCTTGTTTATGTACCACATGACAGTGGTGTTGTCCGTCTTTACCATTAGTTGTCCTGGAAGAATGTGGTCCTTGAAGGCTGTCAGAGCATTCTGTACAGCTAACATTTCCTTTTGATTTATGTGCAGGTGCATTTGACTTGGGTTCCATTTGCCCTGAATGCACTTCCCTGCCAGGTGAGCCCCCCATGCATAGTCTGATGCATCTGTTGTTAAGACTTGGGTGACAGGGGGTAATGTGACTGGTAGTACCCTGTTTTGGTGGCAGGCCTCTGCCCACCAAAGGAACTCTAGGCGTAGGCAAGGTAAGATAGGAATCCTTGCTTCTAGATCCTGTGAATGTTGACACCATAGACTTTTGAGATACCATTGTAGTTTCCTCATATGCATCCTTGCATATAGAATTAGAAGAGTGTAGGAGGCCATGAACCCCAAGACTTGCAATATTTGCCTTGCAGACAGCTGGGTTTTTGTGGCTGCTTGTTTAAAGTAAGTTGTCAAATGAATCCATTTCTCTGGCATGAGGAAAGCCATCTGGGAAGTTGTATTCAAGCTTGCTCCCAGGAATATAATTTGTTGGCAGGGTACCAGGTGGGATTTCTTTTCGTTTATGGTGAACCGCAGACTAGTCAGTACCCTTTGAACAAAGGCCAAATGATTCAAAAGAATGTCCTTGCTTTCTGCCTGAATTAGACAATCGTCCATGTATGGGTATATTTGAATATTTCTTTGCCTGCAAAATGCAATGACTGGAGCTAGGCACTTTGTGAATACCCTGGGCACAGTAGATAAGCCAAAGGCCAGTGCAGAGAACTGATAGTGCAAGTAGCCTGCTTTGAAGCATAGGTATCTTCTGCAAGACTCCCTGACAGGGATGCACAGGTATGCTTCTTTTAAGTCTAGTGTTGCCAACCATGCATCCTTGCCTAGCATAGGAAGCAGCTGGTGAAGAGTCAGCATTTTGAATTTTGGAATCATCAGAAAGGTGTTTACAATAGAAGGGTCCAGGACAGGACGCCATGTATTGCCTTTTCTGGGTACCAGGAAAAGTCTCGAATACAAACTTTGTCCCTTTTCCTTTTCAGGTACTAAGTGAATAGCCCCCATGTTTAAGAGAGAGAGTACTTGATTTTGGGCATCTGCCCACTGATTTGGGGGTAGATCTGGCCACCTGCTTGGTGTTGATAACGTGTGGAAATGAAATCTGTATCCTTGTTACACTATATTTAAAACCCATTTGTCCTGGGTAATGACTTCCCAGATTTTGGACTGCAGACCAATCTTTACGCCTAAAGGAGCATTCAGATGGGAAGTGCTTGGAAGTTTTAAAAACAAGTCACTGAGATAGTTTTCCATAGGGGGGAGTCTTACAACTCCTAGGTTTGGGTGCAGAAACCCCCCATTCCCTAGTCTTGTGTGTCCATTGGGACTGAAACCTGGGGTTTCTGCTGTGTCTGGGTTTGGCTTGAGGAGACCTGGAAGGGGCTGGAAAGGACCAATTTTTAGAGGACCAGTGCCTACTAAATCTAGGAGGCTGAACTTGTAAGAAATCTTTAACAGTTTGCATAGATTCTTTCTCTTCCATCTTTTTAAGAACTTCCTCAACCTTGTTGCCAAACAGGTGGTCCTGATTTAAGGGAGCATCCAACAATTTAGCTTTAACATGATCAGGCACACCTTGCGCCTTAAGCCAAGCATGCTTTCTGAGCACAGACCCAGTAACAGCAGCCCTGCAAGAGGCCTCTAATAAATCAAATCCACATTGCAAAGTATGTTTTCCAACCTGTTCAGCAGAATGCATTAAATTCTGTAATTCTTTACTTTCAGCACAGTCAGGAATTAACATCATTTTCTGTTTAAGCAATCCAATAACATGTTGTTGATACTTTAACATATGAAACTGGCAGTTTAAAGCTCTAATGGCCAAGGTTGCAGAAGTGTAAACTTTCTTACCCCATCTATCCAGCGCCCTGGAGTCTCTATCAGAGGGGGTAGGATTTTTAGCAGCAGAAGCCTTAATGCCCTTGGGTCCCTGTGAAATAGTCTCTGGATCTGCAATAGGATTTTTAAAAAGGAACTTGTGAGAATCAGGAACCCTGTAATATCTGTCAGGTTTTCTGGGAGCAGGAGTCAAAGAATCAGGGGCCAAACTAGATTCTGAAAAGGCATCATCAACAATGTCTAGTACAAGAGGTATAGCTAAAGGCCTATGTTGAGGCAGGAGTAAGAAATCCCTAATCCTCTTTTTTGAATCAGAAAAACCCTGGCTTTCCCAGTAGAAATGCTCCTTTAGAGTATGTAAGGTCTCACCAAAAGAAAATCTTCTGGAGGGGAAGCAGAGGGAATAGAGTCCTCTGCATCAGAATCCTCATAAGTAGATAAGTGCAAATCCAGATCATCAAAGAATCAGAAAAATTAGAATCCTGTTCAGAAGATTCATAAACAACTTCAGTCCTAGGTCACTTAGAAGGGGGAGGTTGGCTTCCCCTGATTAGAGTTATAAGATCTTCAGCCATTCTTATCATTTGTTTTTTTAGGCATAGAGGCCTGAGCATGCGGCCTGGGCATCGGTTTCTTAGGCATGGTTCGAGATTTTGGCCTAAATGAAGAAGGAGGCGTCAGTTTAATATGCAAGTCCGTAGGCTTGAATACACCTTCAGAAGCCGGTGCCTGCACAGCGGCTCCGGACCCATCCAAGGTGGAGACATCTGCAGGTTCCACACTTGAAGCATCTCACTGCATACTGGACTCTGAATGGGTCTCAGTAGAGGCCTGCGAGTCAGAAGTAGCGGGTATCAGGGGCTGCAGAAGCAACTCACTGAGTACCGGTGAACTGGTGACTGGCTTAGGAGAAGTGACGTCAGCAGCTTTGGACCTCAGCGGCCTGTCTCTGTCTTTATCTTTGCGTTTTTTCGGAATCCCGGTAGTCGGATGGCTAATCGACAACATTTCTGGATACCTAAACCGAGAACAGAAGTATTTAGAAGCGAAAATATACTGACGATGGATTGTGCACTGATTAAATAAAGCACAAAACCGACAGCACGGTAAGTCATGGTCAGGGCCTAGGCAAGGAATACAGTACAAATTAAAATCTTTGTGAGGTATTTGCTTTCCACAAGTAATGCAATTATTAACTTTTACTGACCTCGATAAGGAGCAAGAAAAAGTTTCCCCAACGGGGTACTTAGCTTTAGTTGAAGACTTTGGTTCTGAAACTCGAAAACGAAAATTTCAGGAGTCGGCTGACCAGCACTTGTGAACTGCTTCGGGCACCGCACAGCAAGAAAGATTGATGTAATGGCGTCGACTGCATGTTTTATACCCCTGATGACCTGACGTCATGGAAGAAGGGACAGCAACCGATGCAGGACCCAAGACTTTGTTAATCAGGCCAACTGAGGGCTCCTGCAAGCAGATAACCCAAATGTAATGATTGCAACAGTGAAACACGAAGAACATCTCCAACAGGGAGAAACAGAAACTCAGATCTCCTCAGAGTCTGAATCAGAAATCTGAAAAGAAAATCCTGTATCTGTGCCTTCATCCTCCTGTCCAGATTCAGAACCTTGAATCTCTTTAGGAAAGGAGCTTATCAGTTTTTCATTAACCAGAAGGATCAGCAGCCCCAGATTATACCCTTAACCAGACCCAGTAAACTACTACTGTCTAAGTAAATTTCATGAGTATTAGATACACGCTTAATTTTCTCTCTCTTTTTGACAGGAAAAAATAGGGCCCACAGTGCCGTTAATAGCAGCAACAGTTTCCTTAGGGATGAGCGCAATATTCTGACAAAAGAGGGAAGCCTTCCCTGTTCCCTCTCCTGGGACCAACAAGAGTGGCTCTCCTTTGCCCACTGAGTGGCCCCCCAACAGCTGCAGATGACATGGATAACTCCAAGTCCATACAGGCTATATGAGCTACAACAGAGGAATCCGTGGTAAAATATGAGTGGTCTGAGGTACAACTAATGGCCACAGCAGTGTCATGCACCTGTGGCTGAGGCAATTTGCTAGCCTGCTGTGATGGCAAAACAAGCAGCAAATGCCAGTAAAAAATTAAAACTCGAGCATTAAGGCATTATCCATAAAAATATCTTCAAATACTGAAGGTACAATGCTGGATTCGAGTATGTCCAGCTAAAGAGGATGAACTACCTCTTTCTCTCTGACATTCTGTAGGACTCCCAGTTAATAAAGTTACAGTATTGTGCATCAGGGCTGGCAAATCGGCACGTAAACAATCCACTGCCAATCATTAGCGGACTGGAGTTCCGCTGTGGCGGGCCCTAACCACGAAACGCCGAAAGACACAACAACAACTCTCTAAGGAGGCATCATCTGGTGGTGAAGCCTGCTGAAATAACTGGCACACCATTGTAATCTTACCCTAAAAGGAAGATGATATCTGGGAAGTATAGCCTAAATCTCCTTCCTCTTGAAGGATTCAAATTGTTAGGGGAAGAGAGAATTTTATTTGGCTGGAGTAAGGATGCATGACAGAGGGGCCTTCTCTGAGCTCTGTCACCCTCTCAGCTCTGTCACACTACAAAGTGCTCTTTACATTTATTTCATTTTGAATTTGTTAACTCTTTCATAAATATTTTAATATTCTCCAAGGCAAAGCCTTGTTACATAAAAGGAAAAACAGGCAGAGTAAAAACAGAGTGAGACATAGCACACATGCATTGCTTACTCTATGTCAGTATTTCTGAAAAAGGAGAGCAGTGGGTGGATTTCAACTTGGGCAGGTATGCTTTTTTAAAGGATCGATAAACTCATGGCTTGTCCCCACATTGTGAACAGTGCACTTTCAGAATAAGAATGTGCATGCCTTCCTTAATGGCTGGAGTCAATACCTCTATGGACCAGTGGAATCAGCAACCTTAGAAAATACAACCCCCTTTTTCTGACACTCATAATATGTAGAAACAGTTTTAGGAAGACATACTAGGAACTGTGCACATACTTGCCTTCAAAGATGCTATACACAGACCAGTAACAAAACCGATGCCCGCATCAGAGGCTAGAAAACTCCCTCACCAGATTTGGTACATTTGGCCATATTAGACACTACGTGAGTGTTCTTCTATTCCTTATTCATATCCATCATCAGGGTCTTCTCACCTTCAACAATTACCTATTAAGCCATAAAAATGGATGGCACAGTAGTGCAGTGGTAGCGTTGTCACCACAAAGCATGAGGTTCTCCAGTTCAATTCTTAGCTGGAGTGCCTTCTGTGTGCAGGCTGCATATTCTCCCTGCATTCGTGTGGGTTTTCTCTGGGTACTCCAGTTTCCTCCCACGTTAAAAGACATGCATCTGGAGCATTTTCCCCTGGGCCTCCGCTGAAAATTGGCTTTGTTCCAAGTCAGACTTTCCTGGTAAAGAAATGTTACATAAATAAAAAGGAATACAGGAAAGACATCATTGCCCTAGCAGAAGACGTCCTCAACTTTGAAACTTGCATGACAAGCCTATAGATATTTGTGCCAATATGGTTTGTAGGGAGGTTTACCTACTTCTTAAGGTTTTCCTAGAGAAGGCCTAAAAACCCAATAGTCTAGCTTTAGTGGGACTTTACTAAGCAAAAAAAAAAAAAAAAAAAAAACTAAACTGCAAAATGCTTTATCAGACTTTGACCGAGTGACTACAAGCTTTCTCACCAAAGATCAGCTTATGACTGCAGCACAAAACAAAGGATTGAAAGGTTAACTGCATTTTTTTTGGGATGCAGCCTTATGTCCTGGTGCTGAGGAGGGCTAGCCTGTGCCACTAGATTAAGGGAACTCTACAAACACATACAGTCAGGCAGACCTTGCTTTTGAGTACTTCCTATATATTGTCAATACTACTACTACAGCAGTGATCCATATGAAGAACATTTTGAGGTATAACAACTGAGATATTGCAGCAAGTAAAATAACTAGAAGTGAGACACAGAAAAATAGAAAAACAACACCTATGCATTTAGATAAATTACTTGCAAAATAAATCTAAAACTAAAACCTTGCAATAACACAGCCAGCTGAATTTCAAGATTTACTAAAACTGCCAGATGAAACTGACTCCTTTATAAGGATGTTTAATTAAATACTTAATCAAGTAGTTGTGCAATCAGAAAGTACACTGCAGATAGACTGCATTTAATGAACAATCCAGGAAGAAGGATATATCCCTATAAAAGTCAAATACAGCCTTATATATGAGATCTTCTCCTTTGTGCCGCTGCAAAAAACGTATTCTGGAAAAAAAATACTATAGACACATTTTTTACTTACATCAACACCTAAATTGTACATTAATATCTACATGATTTGCACGTTAATATCCTGATTACAGGGACTATAAGTTACAGACTTCTTTACAGAAGTATTATGTTGTTCCTGTTCGTGTTTTCTGAATCTAAAGTTAACCCTATTAAATTAAAGCATTTTTATAGTTGCAATACTTTTAAATTTGTTTCTGTGCTGTGCCTAGGTATTTAACTTAGTGAAGTTATTGCATTTTTACTCTCTCTTCTGAATCTGAAGGTACAGCTACAAATTGATCTTTTACAGTATCCATTATTATTTTTCTGAGCTCTTAAGTGGATTACCATCATTGTTCATCTACTTCCATTTTAGTCACTTTTCAAACTTAAAGCAAAATGTCATCTTTGGCCACCTATTTGAGTTATAAGTATAGCTTGTGGTCATTAAACCCAGTGGGAGAGGGAAATTTCTGTAAAATTTGGGAAAATAAGCATTACAGGCTACAGCTTTAAGCCATACACAGCCTTCTGGTATTTTCTATTACGTGAGCAGTCAGCCACCTCAGTCTTTGTATTCTTGGAAGCTTAGAATCAAAGCATTGGACTCCATTTTACACATTCAAACTACTGCACTTATCTTACCATTTAAATCAGTTTTGTTGTTTCCCACCCATGCATGCTTTTAACTGTTGTGCTTTTAAACTTAGAGGGTTTTGAACAGACCACACATACTGTAATCTGGCCTTGGAAGCCCCTTCTAGTCTCCTCTCCAGTATACATGGCCCTGGAATCTCCTCCCAGTCTCATCTCCTCTGATCATCTAACTGGGCACTGACAGATGAAACTGGGAAGATCCTCCCCTCAGACTAAGTGTAGTTTGAAATAGCCTTAAAGTGTGTGTCCTTCACTGCTGGCTTGTCTGCCTTAAAATCACCTTGTAATTACTTGCAGCTAGTTGTTTCATTAGTTTCTGGTACCTTTTCACACTTTTGGCTAAATAAAGTGTGTTTTTCCATAAAGACTGGGGCTACAATTCTAGTGGTAGTAGAAAGATAGCCTGGTCTCAGTTAGGAAACACACAGGGAGGTTTAAAGTGATATGGTTTCATGGTAAGATGGCTTTTTAGTTAGTTTAGCCACTTTTATTTGAGTCTATATGTTTGCTCAGCTCTTGCCAGAGTTCCACAGAACTCAAATGCTTTGCATCTTCATTAGTTTTCTCGAAGTGTTTAGTTTGCATCTGGTGCCATCCAGGCTGAGATAAATACTATAAATTAAAATATTTCACTTTTCAAAGCTATTTCTGAAGACTGCTGCTGTTTTTTGTTTTTTTTTTCAAATTATGTTTTGCATTTTTTCTGCATTTCATCACTGTAAAGTCCATTTGCTTTTCCTTGGTCTAGCTGCTGCTAATGTGCTTTGAAATTGCCTTACAAGTGTATGCTCCTTATTGTTAGCTTATCTGCCTTAAACTTACCCTAAAATTACTTGTTACAGCTAGTTGTCAGATTTGTTTCTGGTACCTTTTCACTTCTGGCTAACTAAACTGTATTTTTAGATTAAGATGACTGGCACTTGCACTTCTAGTGGCCGTATAAAGGTACCCTGGTCTGTCTGAGTTGGGAACACAAAGGGAGGTTTAAAATGAGATAATTTCATTGGCCAGCAGGGTTTTTAGTCTATTTAATCACTTTTATTTGAGTCTATATATTCCACTTGTCATGCAGTGGTGTTTAGCAGTGCCTTGCATAGACACAGGCACTTAGAAACTAATTTTTCCCTACAAAACTTCCCATTTCCAAGTATGCATGTAGAACAATGTGTCTACATGCTGAGGAGCACTGCCACACAAATTCAGTTGTACATAGTCTTCTTATAATTTTACCCTCACAGCTCCCAGGATAGCCTGCGTTATCACCCTTTTGTAGTTCACATTAAAAAAGACCTGGCTCCATGGATGGGCACTTTCCCAATTTCTCCACTGCCAGCTTGGTGGATATGCACATTCTGAGACAATGTAGGCATTGTTTCTTGATCACCGACAACCAATTAATCCTTAGAGGAAATGAATACAGTATGTAAGAGATGTAATTACACAATGTTACTGGAGCCAACACTCTCATACAAAGCACACAAAAAATAACAATCAGGTTTTTCGATAACATAAGAATTATACCTTTTCCATGTAGTACTGACCTAATACACAGAATAACATATGCTGAGGCACTTAAAAGCTACCTTCCTAAAACACAAAGACCTCCTAGTTATTCATCATGCAAAAAGGATCCTTAGCAAAAACAAAAGCACTACAACAAACACCACCCAACACAACACATACAGCCACACCCTTTGGAGCCTTAACTATAAAGCCCATAAAGGAAGCCGACACTACCTAATATTTTAATAACTGGAGACTCCATTGTGAGCCATACAGATGTTCCCCTCACCAGGCTGAATAAGGAAAAAATCATGGTTGGTTGTTTATCAGGAGCTAAGATCTGCCAAATCACACATACACACTCAAGTACCAGCATGACTCAGTCATAATCTATGTGGATGTAAATGACCTAAGATGCACTTCCCCTGGACTATATGAAGAGATATTATGGAGCTCTTAGACTATATATCCAAGGCTTGTATGCACCTAGCATTGAGCATCACTCTACTTTCACCAAGGATTATGCCACAATATGAGCAATATATGAATGACTTCAACAATTGGCTTAATTTCTGTTGTCACTCCAAGGAGGTACAATATTTTTCAGCATGAGAGGATATGGTCAACAGACTAAATTGCTTTGCCGAGAATGGTCTGTACCTGTCCCCTTTAGTTTTATCAATATTGGCTAAAACATTGGTCTTCTACATAGTGCCTTTTTTAAGCAATGCCTAACTGACAAACCTTCTGATATAGCAAAACCAACCCAAAGGAAACTAAAAGTGTTACTGCTGAATGCCAAGAGCCTAAAGAAAAAATGTCACTCCATCCAGGCACTCCTCAACTTGGAGTAAGCGGACATCTATGCAGTTAATAAGACATAGTTTAAAGCAGTGGATAACACCCTAGCAGTGCAGAACTAAAATGTCTTCCACACTTTCAGGCCAGCTACTGCACAGGCAGGGAACAAAGGTGGAGGTATCTCAATCTATATCAATAACAAACTCACCTCAAAACTTGTCAAACAGGATGAAGCACTTGAGCTTCTCCATATCCAGATTTTCATAGGCAAAGTCCCATATTATATTTTTGCAAGCTACAGATTGACCCTATATTACTCAAGAGACCCATAACTTGTATATGAACTTATTGGAGGCCCTCACTATTCAATCCAATACCATATTCATGGGTTACTTCAACTGCTTCACTATAAACTGGGATACTGACATGACCACAAACTTGCAGGCCCAGAGATTCCTGGACTTTGTAAACACAAACCCCTTGGCCAGATATTTCATATGCCCACTAGGGGTGCAAACATACTCAACCTCATACTTACAAACATGGGAGAATGCTATACACCCCCTGTGCAGTGTCCTCTTTGGTAAAGTTATACCGCAAAACTGTATCCTTCAAAATAAAAATCAGTTCTGTGACCCTGGCTAATCCTGTCACAGTTTGGAACAATTCTAAGGTAAACTTCCTACTACTAACTGATAACCTATCAAAATGTGAAGCCCCCTCCACAAACCCCGAGAACACAGCTGCCTATGCAGAACTGTTCACAGAAACCCTATACAATCATGTCAATAAATACATAGCAGCAGCTATGCCTACCAGAAATAAGCCCAGGACTAAGTCAAAAGACAAACCACATTTTTGGAGTCCAAACATAAACAGGTTGTACAGCAAAAGAAACAAGCCATAGCTAGGATTAGGAAGTTATACACCCAGAATGATAAAAAATTCTCTCATCAAGCTAAATAAACTAAGAGAGTAAATTAAGTCTACTACAGTCACATTTGAGGCAAATATAGCCGCCCAGGCAAAGGACAAGCACAAAAATTTCTTTAGCCATGTACAAAACATTAAAAGCAGCACACAGCAGTATGCAGAATCGATTGTAAATTGAGTCACCTAGAAGAAGCTGGAAGATGCAGCAAATCTTCTGGCTGACAAATTCATCTCCAATTTTACCCCCCCCCAACCAACTACCAGGAAATACCACCAAACACCCAACAACTATCCACTAGGGAGACAGTCCTAGCTGTACTCTCTAACTCCGAAAACAATGCATTGCAGTGGGTCCCAGTAATATCCAAGGATGCCTCATAAATAGCCTGAAACATGACCTATTGGGACCACAGGTGTCACTACTTAACCATAGCCTCTATGCAAGCTTTATGCCACACAAAGAGAGAACTAAAACAGTCATCTTTCTGCATAAGGATGGGCTATCAATGGACCATGGAGCTACAGACCCAAAAGTTTGACTAGTCTCATATAGAAAGCCATGGAAAGAATTATCATGGTAATGATTAATAAAGCCATAGAAAACCTTCAAACACTGGATTCAACTCAGTTTGGTTTCTTCAAGGGCACATCATGCCTCCTGAACATGGTGGACTTCTTTGAGGTGGTCACCAAGACAATGGATGAGGGCAAAATGGTGCATACAGTCCACCTTGACCTTGGCTAAGGGATCTGATACAGGACCACACAAAGGCACTGCAAACAATCTCACATACATAGGTACAAATTCCTATGTTATATGCTGAACAGTCAGCTGGCTCACAGACAGGACCCAGGAAATTAGGATATGGGAGACCACCTCCACAGAGAGGCCTGTCACTAGAGAAGTCCCTCAAGACTTTGTGCTGGGTCTGGTCCTTTTTAGAGTCTGTTGTTCAGAAGTCAAGAGCCTCTGCCTGACCAAGTTTGCAGATGAATGCAAACTAGGAGTCACAGAATACCCCTAAGACACTAACATCCTACTGGAAGGACCTAGATAGACAAATGACTTGTGCTAAAGGCACAGCTTAAAATACAATGCCAAGAAATGTATAAGAGTACCCTTTGAGACGTCAGTCATACTAGGAAATTACCTCATCCATAACACAATCCCAAGAGTAGAACCAGTAGTCAGGGATTTGGGTACATATGTAGATAGTTACCTAGCTTTCAACCAACATGTGTCTAAAGTAGTACAGAAATCATTCTGTGTTGCTCAACTTATAAGCAAGAAGATGGCATTTAAGTCCAATGAAATCACTGTACTTAGCTCTTATCAGGCTCATAATCATGTACAATGCCCCCTTCGGTATGTACTTAACCAGGCACATGCAACAACTGGAACATCCACAGAGGTCCTAAAAAGAAGAATACAAGGTGTACACAGCATGCCTTATGCAGACTGCCTCAAAGCCCCATCTCTATACTCTTTTTCCTACAAACTGTTGAGACGCAATCTATGAATGCCATACAAGGCATCCTTGGATCCTACAATGATGGATCTTTTGCATATCTGCAAAAATGAAAAGTGTCAGAATTACTAGACTGTGACCAATGTGTGTATGCATGCGCGTGGGTATGTA